>NC_054062.1:49209589-49368182 GCF_017639655.2 Falco naumanni | reverse complement strand
CTCCCACCGTCCTTGCTCTCCGAGGATGCTGTGGGGCAAAGCCAGCTTCTCCATCACATCACACCGGGGGGAGGGTTTGTCAGCTGGGAAACAAAGGCCTTGGCTGAGGAGATCCCAGCGGGTCAGAGGAGCTTCCCTTTCCCTCCGGTGGATGCCGAGCCCAGGTACACATTTATAATTTGGATAGCCATGGCCCTGGCATGGGCGGGTGACCCAAGGATGACAAAAATCTAATCATTTGTGTGGCTGTAAGCAGCTTCCGTATTCCTGGAAAACCTTCATCTTGAGGAACAGTTGTGTTTTCTTTGGCTGCTGTCCTCCACATCAAAAAATCCCCCCAAAGCGAGAAAGCAACACCTGAGCAGCCTGTGTTACCCTCAGGTTTAGACGAGAGTAGTTGTCGGGGTGGTTCATCCTCTGCAAGGACTGGTACCGTACAGCAAGGGTCCCAGAGCCCTGTGCTGTGACGCACAAGCACTGCGGGGACGGGAAAGGGATTGCTGGGTGCAGCACCTCCCCCAGCGCGGGTGGCAGCCAGGGTGATGGGCACCCCCTCTCCCATCCCTGCTTGCCCACTGGCCCAGGCTGGGTGGCCGAGGCCGCTGCCGAACGCCCGGCAGTTGCTAGCACCGACACCGCCGCCAAGGATCCACAACTGGGATCCAGCGCAAGGCACGTCCCGTGGAGCATCCCTGGTCTCCTGGGAGGAAACCCAGCCTGGTCCCACAGCAGGGATGCGCTGCCGGGCTTGGGGCAGCAGGGCTGGAGCAGGGGGGGAGGAAAGCGAAGCCGGGAGCCGTGCAAGGGCCAGGGCTGGCTGAGCTATTCGGTTATGAAAAGCAGCGCTGGCAGGCTGCTCGCCGCGTGGGAGGACTGGCACAGAGGGACGAGCAGGATTAGGCAAGTCCTGGTGAGCATTCTTGCCTTTGGTGGGGCGGGCTTTCGGGGCGTGGGGCACGGTCAGAGCCCTCCCCGGCACGGGGATGCCGTGGAGACCAACTAATTCCTGGTGGGCAGTTAGGAGGTGGGGGATAAGTGTGCTTGAGAAAACCCTGCACGTTTGTGTCTTCCCCCTGGCTGCTTTTAGTGCCTCTCTAGGAACGGGACTGGAAAGTCAGGTGATTTCGGATGGAGGCTGAAATAATGGCAAAGTGTCCGTGTGGCTGCACGTGTCCCCTGCGCTGGCTTTACACGGGGTAGGAACGGCTGCGTGCGGGGGTCTTCGTGATCCAAAGCAAAGGAAACCCGGTGTCCAAACTGGGCTTTCCAGTAGATCTCAGAGCCTTCACTTTGCAGATGGGGAAACTGAGGCACGGAGCACACTGTGAGTCCCCGGGGGCTAACAGCAGAGCTGGGGACCGGGCTCGGGGTGCTGGGTGCTGAGCAGCATCTGGCTCCGGCAGCGGATCGGTTAATTTTTTTGCTTTGCTGGTAACCACATGTGTTTATAGGCCTGAAACCCAGTACCATAATCAAAATAAAAATAATTTGACCTGAAAGAAATGTTTTCTTCATACCAGGAGGGATATTTAGGCCAGGCAGGAGGGGAGGGAGCCACTCCTGGAAGCAATTACATGGCCACATGACTGGGCTAATTAAGAAAGAGACCTAAATGTTAAAAGTTCTGCTGGGAGGGAAAATACTTGGGAAAACATTGCCTTTAATTCCTCAAAATCCTGGTTTTGTCTTTTCTCTCTGCAATTCCCATAGCTTGGAAAGGGGAGGTGAGCCCGTATCACTCCCCTTCTTATTTACTGATACAGCACTGAAGCGGAGAGGCTTCAGCTCTGGGCAGAAACCAAACCATGAACACAGTTATTGTTGAAATAGCAACAGTTTTTAAAAGCCACAGCACCATGAGAATCCTTCTGCTCTTCCTAAGGACACGCCAACGCTCCGCTTTGTGCCATTTTGCCTTTGAACTGGCAGTAAACCCAGTGGGTCATACTCAAGCGAGTGGGTGACGATGATGTGTCATTTCATCATCCCCAGCGTCCCGAGGCAGGTGAGGTGCAAAGCAGCCGGTTTCTATTCCTCACCCCGAGCAAGGAGGGTTTGGGTACCGGGGGAGCTGCCTGGCATCTCTGACCACCCTTGCACCCTGTAAGCCGAGGACATCGCCATCCTCCTGCTTCAGTGCAGGGCTTGGGCGTGCTTTCCAGCGTCAGCTTTTGTAACCCCTTCCCACACGAGACAGCAGCCCAGGGAGGACAACGTCCGAGCCCCGACATCCCAGCAGTTGTTCTGACAGCCTGTTAATTAATCTCCCTGCTCTCCTTCCTCGGCGCAGTGCTTTCGGTCTCGCGGCTCGGGGGACCGTGCCTGTGCCGGCAGGTCGTGATTAGAAATGGTGGGGATCCGATTTTTCCATTAATTGGGAGGTTTCTCAAAAAGCTGCTTTTCTTTTTCTGGTGTGGTTGCGCCTAAAAAATCTGGGAGATGAGCCATGTTGCAAGGGTGACGGGAGGTGGCTTGGGCCCCAGCTGTCCTCCCAGCTGGGCTGGTTTCGGCAGGAATGGGTGGCTTCACCCTTTGCAAGGCACTAGGGGAGTCTGGCTGGATGTATTAGGTGAGAAAAATGGATTTTCTCAACAAAACAAGAGTCTGCCAGAGATGCTGTGTGTTGAAAAGACACCTGCTTGGTTTTCCTCTCCCGTGGTCTGGTGCAACTCTTCTCCAAAGGGCACCTTGCTGTGTGTTGAGCTGGGCACTTGCCATCTCCCACCTCTGTGTCCACCGCTTTCTGGCATCTCTGTGGCAGCGTTTCCCGCAGGATTTGGGGTGGTGTGTGCCGAGATGCCTCGCGGCAGTACGAACGCTGGGTTCGGTGGCTTGTCTGAGTCATCTACGGGAAGCCGAGCCATGGGCCAGCCCTGGTGCTGGCGTGCGTGTGCTGGCTGAGCAGATTGCTTTCCTTCACACAGCTCTCTGGGGAGCCGCGAGGGAGACAGAAGATGTCTGTCACACCAGCGACAGCCGCCCTGGAAGAATTTGCAGTCATCCCTGGCAATGGCGAAGCGAGCCCTCGCTATCTCTTGCCCCTTCTGTTTCCTGCCTCGTAAAATTATGCTATGGTTGTTATTGGGAGGTCTTTGTTTGTCTTAACACATTTCCAAACACAGCTCTCCTTTAAACAGTTGTTTGTTTTTTTAAAAAAATGAATCATTTATATATATATACATCTATAAAAAAATATTATCTATCTATGTGTGTGCTTGGCCCCAGCCGTGTTCCCTGCAGCTCTAACCCCAAGCCAGGTTAGCCCTGCAGGATGGTCCTGTTGTGCTTGGAAGTGCAAGATGCTGTGGCAAGGCAGGCACAAACGTCCTCGTGGCACGTAACCCCTCGCACCGCTGGCAGTCATCGTCAGACGTGATGAGAGATGTTGGTTCCTGCTAGTTTGTAGGGTGCTGGTGCCCTGCCAGGATCCGTGCACCGGCAATAAACGAAGACTCGGAGGTGGCGCCTGAGCCCCATTTCTGACGGCTCCACAAGGTTTTGGCTTCTGTGTGAGCCTCCAAAGCACCTGCAGTTCAAAGAGCTACGTCTGTCCTAACAAATACTGTCAAACTGATGTCTTCCCCTCCTGACTTTTTTCTGACATCCATTTACTTTCCTGCAAGAGTTGTACCATGAGCGCCGAGGAGTCCCAGGCAGCTGGCAAACTGCTTCTCCGTGAAGCAACTTATTATGTAGTAGGGCAGATGCTATATGGGACAGAGAGTAGTTGCTATAGAACAAATAAGGCAATTAAAATACAATATGCCCTTGCATCTCCCTGGTGTTGTGGAGGGGTTAAGAATTCACCCTATATATATATATATATATATTTTTATATATATATATATATATATATAAAAAAATATAATTGGGTTTTACTCGCAGTTTTGCTCTTGTCTTTGGAGTTCTGTAGCTGCCCCAATGGCAGTGGTGATGTTTAGTGAGTTTCCGTAAATGCAGAAGAAAAAGCTGTTATTATGACCCACCAACGGGAATCCCTCCCGTGCTGCAGAGCCCCAGGAAGATGCTGGAGAGACAAATCCTAGAAATCATGGAGATATATTAATATAATATATTAATAAATAATATATATATAAGTATATATATATAATATAATATATTAGAATTCACCACAGGTTCCTGTGGCTAAGAATTCACCCTAAATAGCTATCTGCCCTGCGGGTGGGCTGTGAGGGATGGACGAGAGGGTACTGGCAGCAGTGGCCACCAGCCTGGTGGGGAGGTGGTGGGGATGAAGCGCTGGGTGTGCTTGGTCAGGAGCAGTATAGAGAAGACTTTGTGCCTGAGAGACGCCTGTTACGGGAAGGGTGCTGAGATTCTGGTGCCGGGTACAAGGGGACCATTCACGTTGCTCGCTGGCTGCCGTGGTCAGACAGCACCATTCATGGGGTGACTTCACCGTCCCCTGAGGAGCACGTGCCTTCGCAGGATGGAGTCATCTGCGCACCAGGAATCACAAGAGCATCCTCCTGAAGTGGGGATGTGTGTGGTTCTTGCGTTCTTCAGGATTAAAATCAGCTTCACCCTGGGCTGCGAGATCCAAAGGAGCAGCGGGTGTTAATGCTCCGGATGGCTGGGAGCTGCGCTGTCCCCTGCCTTGTTTTCCCTTCCAAACTAAGGAGTAGTGGCAGTTTCCTTGAGGATCCATGCACAAGGGAGCTCGCACGCTCCCGGAGCTGGAGTAAGCAGCCCACCAGCTTGGAAATGGTCCAGGCTGGTCTTGATGCTGAAGTGGGGAGAAGTTTCGAACTGCAGGATGGGAGAAGTGACCTCTCCTCTCCAGCCAGCCAGCTCTTTCCTTGAAGGGTAAAATTCTCTACGTTTTCATGGAGGAAGATTTTTCTGTTTAAGTTTTGGCAGCTTTCAGGCTTGCTGGCCAGGGCAGGAGGGGTGGCAGTGATCTCAGTCGGCGTCAGCACCCACTCGAGCTGGTGGCAAATATTGCCAAAAGGTAGAGACAGGCAAAAAAACTGGAGGGTTTAAATTCCAGACGTATCCCGGGAAATAGTTTGCTATTGATGTAACTTCTGAGACAGATTCCAGCTTCCAAACCCCAGTGTTTTTTAAATAAACATGAATGAGAGCCTGCAAAGGTCAGTTTGTGGCTCGGTGGGAAAAAGCCTTCGGTTCAGGATCAAAAGCAAATGCCTTGGTTCGGGGGGCACAGAGGACCTCGGAGGCTAGCTGGTGTTAACTTTGGTCAGGCTATTACACATGCCACCATCGTTATTCATTGCCCTGGTATTTTTTTATTTAAAACCACAAGTGATTGAAAAACATTCAGGTCAGTATGGGAAATTAGGTTCACAATGATGTTTACTCCCGGCATGGAGCGTTAAGGGGGTTTGTCCCCTCCCCGCTCCTTTGACAAACCATTCTCCGTATTCATCGAAGTGTAGCAGACCTCGTCTCGCTGGTGTCCACCGAGGAGACCAAGAGGTGTCCCACTGGCAGGAGCTCATGCTGCTGACACCCTCCTGCTTGTGGCGCCCAGGGTGATGCTCTCACGCTGTGAGGAACTTCACCCCTGAAATATTTCCCTTCCTTTCGGAGATGTTTGGCATTACTTTCTCCCTATGCTGCACTAAAAGGAAAAGCTTTTGTTGGGGATCATAGACTGGCTCGGTCTGAAAGCTTTATCAGGTCCAAGTGCATATACGTTTTAATGTATAGAGGGCACCGTGTTAAGAGGAATGGATGCTTTTGAAGTTACGGCACTGGATTAGGCCTCGTATGTGTCAGCTCCATTCCTGCCTCCTCTGCAAATGTCCTTCAGGCAGGTTTCCCCACCTCAGTTCCCAAATGGAAAAATGAAGGCAATGCATGTTTTCACCTACCCCTGTCCATAGGTTCCTGAGGCCGTGCCTGCTTGGGTGGGATGTGATTTGGGTGCTGCCACAGCAATAAAACCCTGCTCTTAGGTCCTGGGTCACATCGCTGCCAGGAGTAGCGTGCAGAAAAGATCCGTCTCCCTATACAGGGCTGATTGATCTGTTAGTGCAGCTCTGGAGTGACCGTTTCATGCAAGGTACCTCGGCATAGTCAGAGGATGCCCGTAGGAGGTGATTGATTGCAGCAGGCTCTATTTTAGTTACCTGGCAGAGCTTTTAATAGCAGTAACGTGTAATGCAATGACATCCATTGTTTCGATTTTACAGTCAAAACGGTCCCATCTGCCCCAGTTATAAATTTCTGACTCACCAAACACAATGGGCTGAAAATAAATTCAGCCGTGAAAGCAGAAACGGGCCGCATCCAGGGATGTGAGCGATTCTGCCATGAAGTCACTTTTCCAGCATGGGCTGGGGCTTGTGCAGGTGGGTGGGCTCCTCCGGCAGCATCCTTTGCCTGTGCAAGGGGGGTCCAAGTGCCGAAAGGCCCCGTGGTACCCAGGGACTGTGGCCTTCCATCCCCTGCTCCCAGCTCCATCCCCTGCTCCCGCCTCCATCCCACCATGGAGTCCGGGGATGCAGGGTTGGGGGTGTTACACCCTTGTTCACACTCACACGGGAGGACAGGGCTGGAAACACAAACAAAGCTCAGTAGTGTCTGTCCCAAACATGGACAAAATCCAATTGTATCCCAAAGATGCGCATCTGATTCACCACGTGCTGTTTAACCCTCTGATCCCTGGGCTCGTACGCTACGTGGACCCAAAGGACAGCTCTTACGAAGCAGAGATTTATCCATGAATGATTTGAAAAGTGGCTCAAAAGTGGCGGCCAAGAGCTGTTGTTCATACTGTTTTTAAAAAAACCACCCAAACCCCAGCACTCCAGGAGATTTCCAGGCTTGCTGCTCCCTCCCACGGTTCAGGTGGATGCAGTGATGGCAGGATTTGCAGACGATGGTCAGGTTTTTCTCCCCTCCAAGGTGCTTCGTTGTTGGCATCTTCTGCCCGAGGATTTCAGAAGCATTTGAAAGAGGGAGCAGGGTGCAGATTTTGGCTCGGTGGCTACACCCAGCACCACGGTGGGAATGGCTCCTTTAGGCATAGGGAAATGTGGCCGTGGCCTCCTGGGCAGCTGGTGCTTTTGTAGAAAATATTTTGTCCATGCAAAATTTTAGTAGTGATGATCAGAACAGTTCCTTGGGAATCTCTTGCCTTGCAAAACTCCCAAAGCATTTCAGGAAGCGATGCTAAATAAACCAGGAGGGCAGGTCACCTTTCTTTTCAAGAGAAAGATGTTCAGGCTTAGCTCGAAATGGAGACTGGGGGAAAAGTGATGCGTATTTCAAGTCCGCATTTAATGTGCAAGAGGCCACGGTGCTGGGTGCGACAGTGGGTGCAGGTACCCCAGGAGCAGTTACAGGTAGATGACTCCAGATTACTTGCTCCCCTTGCATTTTTAATCCAACCCAACAATGGTTTGATGCCTGGGGAAAAGCAGACTACTACTGTCACCTTAAATTAGTCACTGTGTGCTAAGCCTGCTCGGTGTCTGTTGTGGGAGGCAAGATGCTGGCACAGGGAGCTACTCGGGATTAGGTGCACCCTCGCACCTCCTGCCTCATGTTTGGTGTACACACCACAGCACCACCTTTTTATAAATTCTGGATTTATGGTCATCCACGATAGGATTTTATGCCTTTACTTGCTGATAGTTTCTTTAATGGCACTGCTGAAACGATGAGATGCTCCATACCTGCAGCCATCCCAGTTCTGCATCACTGCGGTCCATCCCGCTCGGCACCTCCCCGGCGGGGGGGACGCAGTGTTACACCAAGAGAGGGGCATCGCCTGTTTGTCTCAAGCACTTTCAAACTTCTTTTTGATTTTAATCAAAGTGCTGGTGCAAAGAAAGGCTTCGTGTCACTGCCAGGGAGGTGATAGTGTCCCTGTGCTGGTGACAGGATTGGTGTGGGATGTATTGCCAGCCATCCGCTGGTGCTGCTACGGGAATGGTACCCGGCGGGGTCGGGTGGGAGCGTTCATCTGGAGTGGGTTTCCACCGACACGGGCTGATTCAGGGAGATGAGTTTCACAGAAAACATTTTATTAAAAGTATTGAGTGAGAGTTTTTTTTTAAAGTTTGGTTTTAATTTCATTAAGGTCTTGCCTTATAATTTACGACGTGAAGTGAGACCACAATAGTATAATGAAGATATTACTTCTATGCTGAACATGATGCAAATAGTATGAAAATGGAGTAGGGCCAATATTCTCAAAAAATGTGGTTTAAAAAAATAAATAAATATCCGTATTAGTGATGTTTCATCCTAACCTGGGGCAAGTCGAAATACCAGCATCTCCAAATTTCCCCAGAGATGAACCGCTCCAAACCCTGGAGTTTTGCCCGCTCTGGGGATGAGACGGGTGCAGGCTCACTGTTGCTTATGCCAGAACCACTCCACTTAAATCTGTGGCGTTGCAATGGCATCATCAGGAGAGCAGCCCTGCCCCGGTGCCGCTGTCTCCGTGGGGCTCGCAGCAGTGCTGAGCGTGTCGGTGTGAGTGCCCTGCGGGGCTCCAGGGATGCTCTGCCGCAGCCTCTTGGGATGAAGAGGAGAGGGCGGGGAGGCTGTGAAAGGCTGGGCACAGCAGGAATGGGCAACCTGGAAATAAATAAATACACAGTAGTTGCTCATGAAGTTGTGTAATGACCTGTCTGAGCAAATGGATTTCTCCAGCTCGTAGTGAAGGGTTCAGTGTCTGTTAGGGAAAATAATTGCTCTTTCTTAATTATTTCCTCCGGTTATCGTTGTGAATGGGAATGGGCCATCCCCACGTGTGGGATGCTGTGGGATGCTGCACATGAGCGGGACGGTCAAGCCCCAGAGGGCATCACTGGTCTCTGATTCCATGCACAGCTGTGCCTGCTGTATTTCTCCATGATTTCTGGGATTTGTCTCTCCAGCATCTCCCTGGGGCTCTGCAGCACCGGAGGGATTCCCGTTGGTGGGTCATATAACAGCTTTTTCTTCTGTGTTTATGGAAACTCACTAAACATCACCACTGCCATTGGGGCAGCAAGAGAACTCCAAAGACAAGAGCAAAACCGCGACTAAAACCCAATTAACCCTGCGGGCTCCAAAGGCAGCATTAATACTAATGACTTAAAGCCTCCTTCTTGGTTTTTTTTTTTGGTTTGTTTGTTTAAGACTGTAGTGTGAAGCAACTTGGTAGGATAATAGATATTTCCGAGTCTGGTTGTGAAAGCTGTTTTTCACACCAAACAAAATAAAAGCAGAATTATCTGCTAAAGCTTTCAATGCACCATCTAAGCACTGGTGCCTGTTATTGCAAAATTAGGATTGGGGCTAGGTAAATATTCTTCATTAGCAGATGAGAAGGGAAGAGCCAGGAAGGCAGACCCTGATAACAAGGGCAGCATCGTGGTACCCGCTGGGAGCGGCGCAGGGAGCCAGCCCTCTGTACTGGGGGTGCTGCTGCAGGCAGGCTATGCAGCACATCAGCCTGACGAAGGGTGCAGGAGTGCCTGCAAATTATTTAGTGCCTCCACAGATAAAATTTCAAAAACACCAAGCAGCGGATGAGTTTGAGCTCTCTGACATGGCAACACCGCGTGTAACCCAGCTCCGGCGCTGCACCAGGCACACGAGCTCCATTTGCATTTCATATACCCCGTAACAGCCTCCTGTGTTTTTGTTCCTCAGGGATTTCGGTCATTTCTTTCCCAACACTTCATCCATTGCTCAGAGGTTTTTTCTGCGGGAGGACAGGGTCGGTGGGAGACCCGCGACCTCCCACCCATGGCAGTGTTGATCTTGGAAGCCGGTGCTGCTGAGCCACATGGGGCAGTGGTCACCAGCATGGCTCAGGGTGAGACAACTGCACCTCCTGCGTTTTGGGGGGCCCAAAGAGCAGTGGGTGGGGTGCTGGCGGGACCAGTCTGGGGTATCCACTGCGCTGGTGATGTGTGTGGCCAGCACATGGTGCCAGTGCCTGTGCTGCAGCCTGGGCCCGTTGGCAAAGCTCCTGAGATGCTCCTTCTGGTTGTAAAGAGGAGAGGTTGATTATTCTAGTGTCAGGACGGAGCAGTGCCTGGTGGAACTCCCTCCCCGTCTCCCGTATTCCCCTTCCCACTCACCAGGAAAGCAGCCTCGGGGACACCAGATTTTGGGTGCCTTAAAAGCAGGGGAGAGTATTGAACCCGAGTGGCGGGTATGTGCCTGGGCCAAATAAGAGCAGCTGCTATGATGAAGTTCTGCAGAACTTTAAACCCAAAGAAATCCCATTTTCCAGTCTCAAGCACCTCGCCATCCTCCTTGGCAGCGCAGACGAGCGCTTGGCATGACACAGCTGCCAGGCAGGACTCCGCTGTGCTGCAAACAACCAAAGCAACAGAGAACAACCCAGGCTGAAGGTGTTTTACAGGAGCCTGTTTGCCTCAGGGAGCGGTTTAAACCCGAGCCGGGCAGAGAAGCCCCCAGGTTGACTTTGCTGATGACTTTGCTGGCTGGGGGGAGCTGGCAGAGGTGCATCGTCCCCGCGCGGAGCAGCCCTGCTCGCTGCCCGCTTCCCCCTTTCCTTCTGGCACCAGGTTATTTTCAGCTTTGTGAAGCAACTGTAGCCCAGTGTGCTAACAGGAGGTGATGACAGCTCGGTAGGTAGGGCCGGTGGTGCTGACAGCTTGTAGGGTTACACCTTTCCCAGGAATATTGCGGCAATCGCCTGGCCGGGTGGGGGAAAAAAAAGTGTTTGCGCAAAAGCCGGGATCGCCGTGGGGATCAGGGTCTGGCTAATATTTATTCTAGCAGATCCACCGTGTTTGCAGGGATGTGTTTGAGGGGAAAGCTCACAGCCAGGTATTTTATGAGGGGCAGAGTTATATGAAGAAGTGCTGCCGAGGGATTTCTCCATCCTGCTTGCTGTCGGGGCTTCCAGCCCCCAGCCCCCACGGGCTCACATGCGCAAAGGGAGGAAAAACCTGTGGAGAAGGATGGATGTGGGGGGGTGAATCAGCTCCTGCAGCCTTCCTGGCTTTTAGCCCTGCACAGTGTGGAGCATCACAAGAGCCCTGCGGGAAGGAGGCGTAGCCTGAGCTTGGTCACCAGCACACAAGAGAGGTTTTGCTCTGGAGGTCGGCTGGCAGCCCTGCAGCTTGTTCCCAGTGGCCAAGGGTTTCTTCCTCACATTTTTAGATGATTTTTCAGGTGCTTGCTTGAGCAGCCTCTCATTTTCTTCCTCTCCCTGAGGGGTTTGCCCAGCCTGCTGGATTGCTGCAGCTTCGGGGAGAGTCAGGGGAAGAAAACGCAGCACCTCAAATGGTCAGAAAGGGGTGATGATGGCTGTGAGTGAAGGGGGTTTGGATGGAAGGTGCATTACGGATGCTCGCTGGGGGTAGTTGGGGTGGCCAGAAGGATCTCCCAAAAGCCACCTGTGTCAGATCCAAGAGGGTGTCTGAATTCCCACAGTTTGCTTGAGACCAACAGCGTTTGGGATGCCTGCTACCCCTCTTGGTCTGGCCTGAAGGACAGGGCTGCAGAGGGGCCCAGGGCTGCCTGGCCATGGGGAACAAGTGCTGCATTGTGCCACCAAAACTGCTCTTTGGCCGATATCAATAGAGGACTTGACTGCCCGGTTTTGCCTAGCTCAGCACTTCAGCACATGCTAAATTCACCCAATAAATAAAAAATGAGTAAAAAACTCCCGATGGCTTGAGAACAGACGATGCATTGATGGCGGTGGCTGATCCACCGCTGCTCCACAGCCAGCGCAGGCGATGCTGGCTCGGTTACCACCAGCCTGGGGGACCCTTCCCCAAAATGCCCATCCCCAGCTGTGCTGCAGCCATCCCTCCGGCCGGGAAGGCGAGGCGTGGGATTTCGTGGCAGACGGTGCCTGTGAAAACTTGCTCGGCAGAGCTGCGTCAGAGGGAGTGCCTCTGCCCACCGCCCGCACGTGGCCTTTCCCCGCAAGCAGCTGCTGCAGCGCTGGAAGCGGCGGGACCAGCGGAAGGGTTTTTCCATCCTCTTGCAGGGAAGGTAAGATACGACCTGGAATGACTCAAGGCCGTACATGGAAAATGCTGGGTTGCAGCATGTGTGGGTTTGAGCAGGGAAAACACGGCTCTTTGCTCGCTTATCTTGCCAAAGTCCAATGACGAGCTCCCTGGAAGTCCAGTGCCTTCACGGCTGTTCTCTGAGATGCCTCCAAGCATCGAAACACATTCCTTTGAATGGGAAGAGTGTGCTGTGGACCTGTTCAGTTGCTCTCCAGGTTGCATCCTCCTTCATTCATCATCACAGGCATCACCATCTTCTCCGAAGCGCTGCAGAGCATCTCCCACCTTTGCAGGATGCTGTAGCCCACCCGCAGCAGCCCGGCATGCCCGCGCCTGGGTACTGAGCCCAGGGAAGCGCCAGAGCCAGGAGATGAGCTTGATTAGCAGGAGAAAAATTAATGTTCTCAGAAGTGCCAGAGTTTTGTTTATAGAACGGATTTGCACTTCTGGGAGGGCTGTTGACTTTCAGAAGGCTTAGGCTTTCAAGTACCTAAATCACACTCACAGATTTTTTTAGGTACTTAGAAAATATTTCTCCTATGTCCTCAGGCCTTCTCCAAGTGCAGCGGTAATTACAAGTTGTCCATTAACCATAATGTGCAGATCTCTGCTTGAAGCTGTTACGCTTCCAGCACCTAGAAGACAGACCGCATGGAGAGGCACGGCTTGGATTTAAAAAACACGAGCGGCGTGACGTGAGGACTGGGTGCAGTTGCAGTTTTAAAGGACAAATCCCTGCGCTTTTTCACATGGGCTCAGGGCTTGTGGGGTTTTGGAAGGTTTCAGAGACCGAAGGCTGTGTGAAATGTGGCTCCCCCCTCCTCGGCTTGGGCAGTGGCCAGCCCCTCCTTGGGCAGCAGGAACTTCTCCTTTCAGCTACTGCAGCCTCTGTGTCGTCTCCTGCAGTGACTCATTTTACCGTAGCGCGTCATTTAGCACAGCACCCAAAGCCTCTCAGCATCGTGTTGTCGGTGGGTGCAAGTTCAGCACAAGTACCTTTGATTTTGTAGGAAATTATTGGAGTGTCAAGTAGGTGGGGGTTTGACCTGCATCCCTCAGGGGGGAAGGAAAGGGGTGATTTTTCATTTACAGCCCGGGGTAAGCTATTTTAACAGTTACTCCCATCTTACCTGGATTTGGAAGAAAGAAAACCTCGAGCAAGTATGCATAAATTCCCCAGGAACATCAGTGGGGATGTTTGGAGCAAGGCTGTGTCTCCAGGCTGCATGTTTGGTCCTGAATCATGCTGGAGCGGAGGCAGGCAGCAGCCCTGTCGCTCCGTGTGACCGATGCTCGGTTGGGTACCGGTCTCCCCTGGTTACTCCAGCTTCAGTCTGGCCCAGGCTTTTGGAGAGAGTGTGATGGAAACAGCAGCAGGGTTTGCCTTCCCCCGGATAAACGAGTGTAAGAGGCCCAGAGAGCTCTGCTACCCCAGGCAACCCAACATCCGTGGTAGTTTAACCATATTTGTTTAACCTGTGGTAACGAGTTCTGGTGATGAGGTTTTACAGCTCGCTGAAATCTTTAGCAGCGCTCCAGGATCTGTATTGTTGGAAACGCAGTACGGAGTCCTACACGCCTCCGCTTGCTGTCTCCAGCCTAAACCCAGATTTTTCCTCAGCTGTTCCTCAGAGGTCTCCTCATCTGGACTTACCAACTTCTTGCTGCTCCGGACTCCCAGCGAGCTGCCGGTGTCAGTCTTTGCAGATTTAACCCCACCAGCTTATTCAAGAGAACACTGACTGATGCCAGGCACCGGTGAAGCCTCTGGGACATCCCACCTGATCCGTATCTCCACCAGGCCACGAGCTATCCATGACTTTGCATGGAGTGTGGTTTTTTCTCCTTTAGCTTTTCTTTGTGTGCCCACCTCCCACGGCCGATAGACGGGCGGTAGATCAGGTGAGCATCTTCAGCCGGAGAGGGGGCTGCCACCCCCCAGGTGCCCGCTGGGCTCCCGCTCAGGCCTGGCACGGGGCAGGTGGCCGCGCTGGGTGGCCGTGAAGCCATCGCACCGTCACACGCTGCCTCTTGCCGGAGGCTGGCACAGGATGCTCCGCGATCTTCTCCGGCTCAGAGCACCCGCCCTGCCCTGTAGCCAGTGGGGTGGCCATGGTACTCCCGTTGGCGTTCAATAATTAAGATTTAGTTTGCTCTTTTAAAAACCAACCTGGGTAAAAGGCATGCCCTGCCCGGTAAGGGTGCTGCTGGGCAGCCAGCATCTCCGAGGGGCTGTGTGCGTTCTGCTGCGGGGGAGGTTGAATGCCCACAAGCTTCTTGTTGGCGGAGTTTGAAACCGTGTTGAAGACGTGACCGTACATAGAGTAAATCCAGGTCCTGGCCAAGGCAACCAGCCGTGGAGCCTCTTCGTTAGAGAGACAGGGGACAGAGAACTGACCTCGTGTGGTCTTTAATAAGGGAGGACAGCCGTGAGCCATCACAGGGAGGGTTTGGCAGCACACCAGCTCCGGCTGCTTCAAGAAGGGGCTGAAGTTTCTCTTGCCGTGTTTAATAAATGGAGTTGTTGGAAACAGGCATTTATTTTTGGCAAATGGCTCTGTCCTGCCTTACAGGTGGGACTGGGAGATGCGTGGGGTGGAGATGGTGGTGGGACTGAGCCGGGCTGGGGTGGGGGTGTTGCTGATGCCGTCGCCGGTCGCAGGGGCAGGAGGGGCGCGGGACCTGCCATGGGTGGGGGGTGGCTGTTTGTGGTGGCTGCCCAGCTCCAGGGACCAGCGGCTGTGAGCCGAGTGCTCCTGCTGGGATGGGGGGCACTTGGCTCACCTGGTGTAACTTCCAGCCCAGCCCAGCTTCAGGATTCCCTCCGGTCCCTGTCCCCGCGCCCGTCTCAGCTGCCTCTTTCCCCTTGCCTTTGCAGAACCGCCAGACTTTCAACAGCCTTACCTGCCTTAGCTCCGCGGCCGAGGACGGATCCCAGCGGCTCCCCGGCCCCCAGCCATGGACCGCAGCCCCCTGCTCCCCGGAGGTGATGCCGGGCAGGACCCCCGCCTGCACCCCGGTGCCGGAGCCGCCGCTCCCGCGGGCCGAGGAGCGCCGGGCCAGCAGGGATGACCTCTCCTGCGAGGAGGAGGAGGAGGGCGGCGGAAAGGAGGAGGACGGGGCGGCGTGGCGGAGCGGCGGGCCGGGCGCCGAGAGCCTCTTCCAGCTGGATGGCGAGATAGATATCGAGCAGATAGAAAACAACTGAGGAGGGAGTGGGTCCCCTCGCCCCGCTGTCGGGGGGCTGCCGGTGGAGCCGTGGAGGGCTCCCCGCAGCCGGCGCTGGGTGCACGGGGTCCTGCCACCGCTCTCCTCCTGCCAGCCGGAGGGGACGAAGCAGCTTTGCCAAAATTTCATCAGGTATTTAGAGCAATTTGTGTGCATGCGTGTGTAAATCTTGAAATTCTTTGTAACTACTGTAGCCAGAGATCAGCTAGCCGGAGGAAACTGCCTGTCCGACTGGGGAAACCAGGCACAGGGGTGGCCAAAAACTCGCATTTAGCGAGTAAATGGCTTTTGCCAAGCCCAGGTTGGAGCTGGTGGGGCTGGCCACGCTCCCCCGGGTCCCACCTGTGCGTGTGCAGAAAGGGATGCACAAGGAGAAACCACCACCCATGGGGCTGGAAGGAGTGGGGGGGAACCAGAATGTCGAGATTCGCCAGCGAGCGCTGTCTGGGGCTGCAGGGGCGGCTGCGGTTCTTCTGCCACATCCCACACGGCCCCGGCACCACCCTCGCTCCCCACGTCCCTGGGAGTGCCGTGAGAAGGAAATGGCAAGTGAAGTGTTTTGCTTAAATTTAATAATGGTAAGAGCTGGATTTTTACTTCTTTTAAAAAAAAAAAAAAAAAAATCCTTTTCCTGATGAGGAATTAAAGGGAGCCCTGGCCCGCCCAGCTTCCCTGTGGGGTGGCATCCACAGCAGCGCTTGGCAGGTGCTGCCTGGGGATGCTCAGATGCCTGCCTTCCCTATTTTATTTTTTTGATTCCTAGTCCCTTCTCTCAAACCCATCGGGAAAAAGCCCCGATCAGGCTCGGTGCCACCCTCGCTTGTGTTCTCAGCACCCAGTTTTTAGCAGGGCTGGGCTGTTTACCCATTTACCAGCGGCTGTGCCCTCTTTGCTACCCGGGGCACGGCTGCCCCCCTCTTGTTTTGGCTTGGCCGTACTGTGAAGGGGCTGCGCCCGAGGCACGCCGCGGGGTTACTTGACAAAGTCAGCTGGCAAAAAGCTGAAAATCCAGGTAGCAGCACTGAAAGCTTTTCCTCTTCCTGTGCCTTTTTAGCACAGATAAAATGGTGACCAATATATTTGTATGATATTAATTCTCTTTGGTAAAAAGAAGCTGTCCACTTGCTAACAGGTTTAGAAGGACGTGTATTTTTTTTTCCTCCCTCTTTTTTTTTTTTTTTTTGTTTTGTTTGTTTAAAGCTCTAGGAAAGCTGTACAAGTGGCTTGCAGCATCTTCTGCAGGTGCCCTCAAGCTCAGGGTTTACTTCCCGAGCTCTGCAAAAGTGAGAAAGGGAAAAAAAAGTCATCGATACCAGCAGCAATTGAAGACATGACGTTTATAACAGGGTTCAGCACCCCCATGGGCAACACTTGATGAGTCCGTAACTCAGAAAGGGCTGAGAGCCACCGGTACAGGTTTTATTCATCATTTCTGGTTCTGTTAGTGCACTTTTTCTGTGGTGGTTTGGGATGTGCGTGGCGTCTCCCATCACAGTGGAACCCATCAGCCCTGTCCTGGCACCGCAGAGCGTGGCGGTGGCCGCGTCCATGCCCCCGCCGGGTGCTGGCGAGCTGGGCCAGCCCCAAATGTTTGTGGAAAGGATGACAGGGATGTCTTTTTCATTTTGGGGAACCCTCCAGCTCTTTTAAATTGTCGCTTGATGCATTATTTAAAAGAAAATACATCCTGGCTTAATTTTTAGCCCTCCTGTAGTGGAAGGCGCCGCCTGGCTGACACGTTCTGGGGGGGTCCAGCCACGCCAGCGTGTCCCCAGGCTGCCGCCACCCCTCCGGCACGTGCCCCTGCAGCGGCACGGCCACAGCACAGTTCTCAGCTTTTGAGTCTTCCTGATGCTCGATACCCCCCTCACCAACATGTCCCCCCTCCCGGGGCGCACAGCTCCCGCCGGCCACGGGCACCTCCGCAGCTGCCAGCTCCCGAGTGACCGAAAAAGGGCAAATTCACCCAAATCCATGTCCGGCTGCTGCCGCAGAGCTCCGGGTGGGCTCTCGCATGTGCTTCGCCGGGGCAGTGATTCCTAAGGGCTTCTGTTTTCTTTCCAAGGGCTGCTACCGGCGCCATGCTAACCCCCCAGGTAGGAAGGTGACCAGTGGACCACTGCCCAGCTGTACTCGACGTAGCCGTAGCATTCAGTTTACATACAGCACAACCCGTTTGCCTTACTAAAGACGCTTCTCCAATGAGTCATGGCCTTATACTGGGCACGTTAGCGTAGGCAAAGACTACAGTTAGCGACGGTTTTGAGGCCACGGTGGTGTTCTGTTGGGTATTTCGTTGTTGGGTTTGTATGATTTCATGTACTTATTCTCAGTTTAAGAAAGCCTTACTTTTAAAAATTTTTTTTTTCTCTCTCTCTTTCTCTCTCTCTCTCTCTCTCTCTGTAGAGGTAAAACATTTGTGGATTTATATATATATAAATATATATATAAATAAAGTAATTAAAAATATTAAATATAATATAGTATGTGCCTCAGATTCAGGGGACATCCTGTTGATTGTAAAGTCCGAAGTGGCGTTGCTCCCCGGCATCAGGAGATGCGGACCCTACGCCCGCAGCCACCGCAGCGGGAGAGCAGGGCATCCCCCCAGGGGTCCCGCTCTTGGTTTGTAAAGGACGTCACCTATTACACAGATGCTTTGGTAATGCCCCCCTCCCCACCCCGGCAAATTCCTGCCGGCTGCCAGAATGTGATATTAAAGTAATATGCAGACAAGGGATGTTACTCCTTGCTAGGTAGCTAAAACAGAAGGGACTCGGTGCTTGTCCAAGGCGCGACCCAGCCTGGCCAGCAGCCGTGGCAGGATGACAGCATGCTGTGTCAGCAGCAGTAAGAGTTCAGCATCCTGAAAAAAAGGATTTTACTAGGAAAAGTCTTAGCATGCGCGCAGGGAGTTTGCTGTGTGTTTGCAGATGCAGCTCTTTGAGCCTGTTCTATGAAAGATTACATTAAAGAAACCACGAAAAGAAATATTTGTAAAATAGATTGTAATTTTTCCACGTTATAGCATAGCCTCTTTGGCCAATAAAGTTGTGTTTCAAGTGCATTGTTTAAAAGCTCCTGGCTGAACAGGCTAACAGACTTACGTAGGATGTTATAGGATTGTAGCAGTGCTTTACAGCGTTTATGGGTTTGATGTTCAAGAAATCAAAAAGAAGAAGATGGCCAAAAAAAAAAAAAGAAAAAAAAAAAAAAGAAAAGAAAGCCTTCTGAAGCTATGACCTGTAGTAGCCAAGTCTCGCTGGCAATTGCACAAGCGCAGCGGGATGTGCGTGTCCCCGGGGAGGGGCTGCCCGAGGTGCCCCCACCGGTGCAGGCTGCCTCCTCCCCGGGCGGGCGAGGAGGCTGCCCACCCGTACCCCCTCCATGACTTGATTGCACTAGAGCAGCTCAATCTCAGGAAATTGCTTGTTACTTTTACTGTGTAAATAAAGCTTCCTGGTTCAATAACCCCGGCCGGCGTCTCGCCTCTCTGTGCCGTCCCGGTGGCCGGGCGCTGCTGCGGGGTCAGGGCGCTGGGGACACCGCTGCCCCTTGGGGACCCATCAGCCGGGTGGTGGCACCGGCTGGAGTTTGATGGGGCAGAGCTGGGGGGAGTGGAGGGTGTCACAAAAATGGGGGGTGAATGGGGAAAGCCCCCGGCTGGAACCCTTTGTTGGGGTGTCAGAAATAGGGATGGTGTCCCAGCCATGGGTTGCACCAGAAAAATGGGCATTTTTGGTGACGTTCTCCTGCAGGCAGATGTGATGCACCAGGGCGGGGGGGGGGGGGGGGGATGTCTCCCACAGCCCCCCGAGCCTGAGGCTGGCTGTCATCTGTAATGCAGCCGAAGAGGTAACAGCAAAATGCAAATCAACATCGAAGTGCTAAGTAGCACCTTATGCTTTGTGTTCAAGGATGGAGCTAATGTCCCACCTCTTAAAAAAAAAATAATATCTAAACTCAAGAAAGGCAAAGAGCCCACAACAGGGCAAGGGCACGCGGGGGTGTTAAATTAATTCTTGGGGAAACAAAGCGATTATCTCCCTACAGCCTTTGTAAACCAGAAAGGAAAACGGCTGCGTTTCCTCGAGCAAGCAAACAGTTTAAAAAGTTTCATGACAGATGGCAGGATGTTTATCTGCCTAAACTTAATCAGATTGAAGAGATAGGCTTAGTATAATAGAACAAAAATGAAGAATTATAGGATAAAAAAGAAATTCTCAGTGATCCGTCACAGCCCTAACGTTCAACCAGGGTTTACGGCATCCTCTGTGTGTGCGCAGATGCAGATGGTACCATACACTTTGGCTGAACCACTACCCGGAGGACAAAAGATACAAAAACAGACCAAAAAAATGCACTAAGGTCACTTTCCCAGATGTGGTTTATTTTATTATAATTTAATTCCTAGCCTGCTTTAGCCTGTTGTCCCCAAGGGGTGCCGTGCAGCTCAGCAGCCAGCTGGTAGCTCTGAAAAACAAGTGTTTCCAGCGCTCGCAGGCTGCTCCAGAACCACGGAGCATCACTTCGGTGTCCTTCAGTGTCCGGGGTTGTCTTCTGCTGTTGGGACTGCTGGAACTGGAACTGGAACCGTTTACCTCCTGCCTGCAAATGCAGAAAGCAGTAGCTGAACGCAGACGGTGGCCAGAGCACGCTGCCTGAGCGTATGTATACATGAGTATCTATAACATGCACATAATTACATACCTTTCCGTGGTCCTGTGGGAGGTCTGGAGCAGGTTGAAGCCCGGTCAGTCCTGTTCCACTGCAGTCTGAAGCACAAAGTCTTGCCCAGAACCCAAGGGGGTGCAGAGTTCTGACATGCTGGTTAAAAGGAGACTTTTGCCTACGAAAGGGTGACCCTGCGAATGCTGGCAAGCGTCGGGGAAGGTGGGCAGCCCCTGCTTCCCCTGGGGCAGGGGACACAATGGAGCAACCCATCGGCTTTAATTCTTCTACCCATTTTGAGCCCCTGTTCCTGCCACGCTCTTGCCACGTGCAGCAGGGCCAGGCGTTGCCGCGCACGCTGCAAAGAGCCGCTCTGCAAAACTGTCGGGTGAGGAAAACTAAAATCCCCGGGGATCTGCTGGAGCGCCGCAATGCCCAGCAGCAGGGCGCAGCTCATCTTAGCAATGCTTAATCTGATTAAGAAAAAAGACGTATCCCCTGCCCACCCCTGCTCAATGGAGCATCTCTGGCAGCCCTGCATGGGCTGAGCGCTCCCTGGCAGCAGGATGGAGCTGAGCTGGGGCTAAACTGGTGTGGCGGGTGCTCGGCAGGCATGCGGTGCTGGCGCAGGATGGGTCCCAGGGGATATTCAGAGAACAGACCGGGTTCATCCCATTCGGGTAGCTGCAGCTGTTGGGTAGCAGCGTATGCCTGTGTGGATTTGGTATCCAGGAGAACTGGAGGGAAGTTTAGCAATGACTACTGAGAAGGAAAGAAAGTGGCTGGACGTTCAGCTTTATAAAGCAGAACTTACAGTTGTGGCAGGACTGATGGAGCTGGTGCTTTTACAGAGACTGGTTCCCAGCTGGGACTGGAAACTTCAAGCCAGGAGCACCAGCACCGGCTGGCACCGTCGCCCACGCTGCCCGCTCTGCCGTGGCCCACCGGAGCATCGCCGGTGGGTGAGCTGGAGCTGTGTGGGACTCAATGCCAACGGCACCCTGGCATGGGGAAGCCACGGCTGCACGGCCGGGATTTTAATGGGAAAAGGTAGGAAACCCATGTCCCCTCCCACAGCCACGTCTGCCTGCCAGCCCCCCCCCCCCCCAGGGGGAAGGAAAGGCCCCTCGTCCCACAGACCTCGCCAGCTCATTCCAGGTAGGGAAAAAGCATCTCGGATCCTCTAAACATCCCTGCCAGCGCCGATGCGACTGAACAGAATGACGAACAGGCCGGATCCACAGGATGGGGTTTATTCCTGACAGGACGACGCAGTTATTCCATAATGTGTCACAGCGTTTGTGATATTCGCATAATGTGACCCCGGGCCGGGGCCAGGGAGGGGTTAACCACGGCGGAACAGGGTTACCGGCTTCCCAGGGGAGCAGGGGCTGTCCCACTCCCCAGGGTTTGTGCTGCCCACAGCGAGGGGCACACACGGGACCCCGCAGAGCCAGGCTGGGCCGGCGCACCCGTGCCGGGGGCTTGCTGGCCTCCGTCACCCCGCGGGGACAGCCCCCTCCCATCTCCCAGTGACACCGGTTAGCGGTGGGCTTGCCAGTCCTGGCTCAGCAGTTGGACTTGATGACCTTAAGGGTCCCTGCCAACCCAAACGATTCTACAATTCTGTGGTTCTGTGATCTCAGGCACCCCAAAAGGTGCAGCGTGGGCGAGTTAACCAGAACAGCCTGTTCATGAAGGGGTGCCAGGTCCCCCGTTTCCCACCCAGGCACCTCCAGGCTGGGTCCCTGGTGTGAGCGAAAGGGGTGCAGCCCCCCCCAGCATCGCCCGGAGGAGGCAGAGCCCCCCCACCGCCCCCAGGGCTCCCCTCGGGCAGACAAGGCTGAGCCCCGGCTGGGGAAGAGCCCGGCCCTTTTGGGAAAGACTTTTGGCAGGGCACGGCACCAAGGGGAAGGCATTCAAGGCATGATGGAGGACAGCACGTTCGGTGCTCCCTTCCAGGAGGTCAGCAGGCCATTTTAGTACCGTTAACGTGAAATATTTAGGAACGCCGGCATCCACCAGCCCAGGCAAGGCCGGGTCTGTTCACGTCAGGTGGAGGTGGGAGAGGACAAGGAGCCCCGTGGAGGGGCTGCGTGAAGGGCTTCGTTCCCGCTCCTGCCCGTCGCCCACCGCGCCCTCAGTTTTACAGCTGCTGGAGGATAACGTCAACCGCTTCGGCAAGGTTGTTCACGTACGCGTCAGGCTTCACGTGGGGGTGGTTTTCATCGCAGGGCCTGCAGAGGAAACAGAAGGGCATGGCTGAGCAAGGACAAGCTCCCACCGAGGGCCCATGTCCTCGCAGAGCCCGGGGCAGCACCGAGGTGGACCCAGATGAGCACCCTTGGGTGAGCCTGGGTTTCACATTCCTCCCTGTTCTGGTTTTTTTCTTCTCCTTTTCGCTCCTCTCTCCCTACCTCCCCCACAGCCAGGGTTTTTCCAGCATGCCCCTGTGCAACTAAGCTGGGCGAAACTTTGCGAAGGCTTGCATGGAAGACAATCTCCATCGTTAACTAACTAATGCAAATTAATGCACTGCATTTTACGTGGTACCTCTTCATTCAGGCAACAGCAGTATCGGACAGGGACTGCTGGGAGGACAGTTCACTGCAAGCCCAAGACCCTACAAACCAGTGCAAAGAATCATTCTCCCATGATTTTTTCTAGAAATAGGCAAAGCAAGGAAGAACTCTCGTCCAACCTAGAGACATGAAAGGTCTGTACACAGCTTCAGTGAACGGGGAGGCTCAGCCAGCATCTGATTTTGCAGGACCACCATCTGCTTGAAATCCAGCAGCCGTGGTTTCAGACACTACCACGAAAAGGGTCAGACTCGGCCTCCGCCACGAGTCACCACCCACCCCAAAGCAGGGCGGCCTGCAGCCATTTTTTTGCCAACGATTTAATTAGAGGTACTGGCCTAACGAGGCGCAGACGCACAATCCTATTTTACTGATTCAGCGGCGCTGCTGGTGGGGACAGGGGCAGATGTGGGAGGCAAAAATTTTTCCAAACCTTGTGGTCCTGTTGTGGCTCTTGGGCTGAGAAACCCAACAGCTGCTGAAGAGGAAACATATTTTATACGTATTTTATACGCTTAATGACTTCCCTTTAGGGAAGAGATGAGACCCCCAAGATCCACCTCCTCTCTCTCTCGCTCCCTGTAAAGGGCAAACCTTTATTTAGCACTGGCCACTCTCCCAGTGGGGAAGATGCATTTCCCATCGGATGCATGGGAGGCAGAGAGATCAGTATTATTATTATTAATGATGTGCAGAATTTGGTGAGCGCTTGTCTGTACAAGTACCAAATCCTTTCTTCAGTCCAGCACTGAAGCTCCCCAGGGCTCTCTCCTTTCTGTTCATTTTCCAGCCGTGCTCTTCATGTCCGAGCACACGAGCTCCTCGCAAAGGCACGGCCCCTTCTGGGAGTCCACGCTGCTCGAGATTTCACTTGCTGCAACGTTACAGTATGCAACTGGGAAAAATAAAAGGCACTGATGTTCAGCTTTCCTTGTGTCACCTGCAAAGCCACCTCTGGCCCAAAGACGATGGCTCCATGAAACGGGCCCTACATTGCTGCTGGCTGTCATAAAAGCATCTTATTTAAAAGGTGGAAGGTTATTCCATGGTTTTTTTAATTTAATTATCCAAGTTCTAGCTCGCTGCAGGGCTAGGGTGCAGTAAGAACCATAATTATGATGGGGTTTAGTTTTTCCTTAACTAAAGAAGTTATAATGCAAAATGGAGAAAAACTTTAAATATAAACCAAGTAAAAATCTGGTATGTATCCATCCCTCAGGTGGTGACGATTGCTCACCCCCTGATTTAACCAAGTGGCTTTTATGAATACAGAAATATCGGGGAGGGGTGTGTGTGTGTGCGGGGGGGGTGGGGGTGGGGGGGGTAAAATACTGATTTCTTGGCAATCATTTTTAATTCGAGTGGAGGTCTAAAAAAAAGTAATGAACAAAACTTCTTTCCATTTTACACCCTGACAGATGTTTCTTTCTTAGCTTACGCTTTAGGAGAAAATTTTAAGAACTGCTTGAAACAAACGCTTCTACAAGAAATTGTCAATTACACAGCACTCTTTGATCTATTAAAAGGATTTGGTGATTGGTATCTGTGCTGACTACAGAGAAATCCAACGGTAACAACTCAGCTGTGAGGTGCCAGTCATCAAGGAAATGCCCTGTGTACACTCGATGGGTGCTGCGGAGGAGAAGGGGGTAAAGCAGACCAGGGAAAAAGGTATTTTTACCCCTTTGCCCAAGTAACACGCGACCACAACGCACAGACTGGGCAGCCACCAACTGCAGCGAGGTCCCTGTCAGAACCCACCTCAGCTCCCGGGGAGCCCTGGGTACCCCCTGGCAGGTTGCACAGCAGCCCCTCGGGACTGCTGGGGTGGACACGGGCTTCATTTTTATCTGCTGCACCCCTGCTATTCATCCAGGGCCAATTACTTCTCTTCTGCTTTGCAGCCTGATACCCTACAGGGTCACACGGGGAACCCTAACGTGCTCTTCTGCCGCCCATGCTGCAGACGGCCTCGCTCACAAGGGTTTCAAATGTTTTTACTGATATTTTACCAGCATTATCCAGAAGAAAACGAGCGGGATACACAGCCCTTATGCAGCAGATGCCTCCCCATAAAGCAGACGGGGTGCAGCAAAGCCCGGCAGCTTCAGCAGGCGCCTCCCTGCCTGCCCAGCTCCGGGCAGCACCCCGCTTCCCCGCCGTGGTGGGGACCGACCCCCTGACACTGCACTGTCCCCACACCAGGCATCCCTACCCCTGGGCTGGAAAGTGTACCTCGTTTCAGCCCACGGCAGTTTGCAGTTATATTTTTGAGACATGTCATATGCCTTGGATAACCTATATGCTCATCGCTGCTGGGGGGGGGAATGCAGTAAATTAAATCGTCTGAACTCTGTAGGAAAGCAGAGAACTGGACTAAAACACACTTCCCTGCTTCCTTGCCTTTTCCTAGGGCTGTGCTAGGAGCTTTTTTCTTCCTGTCAGTGCCACCTCAAGAGCTGTTTCATGTGGCCTCTTGCTTTGTCTTACAGAACGCTTTGTAGCTCACCCAACTGCACACAAATAGCCAAGTTGGTTTTTCTGGAAAAACTCCAACTGGGTTCCCCCGCCCCCCCCTCACCCTCCACCCCCAGCTCAGTATTGCTCTTTTAAGCAATAAAAATTTCCTTTTCTGTCAAAAGGAAACTGCAAGCAATAATCCCCAAACGCTAATGCCAAGAAGCAATGCTCCAAATGTAGCGAAACAATTCGGGAGCCCAAGCCTGGGTGCCAGAAGTAAGGCAGAGGAGAGAGCTGTGCCATAAAACCTCCGGGCAAACCCAAGATGCTGGAGGATGAGCCCTTCTTCTGCCGTCCGAAGGGAGCGGAGACCGTGGCTCTCCACCAGCCTCTCCCCTGGGGGATGTCAGGCTTTTCCCCTGGAGAACAGCCCAGCTGCTGAGGGTTTTAAGATACCCTGGAGTGGAGTGCTGCTCTGGACCTCAGCCCTGATGCCCTGGGTATTGCTTCGGTGCGTCAGAGCCTCCCTGGACAGGGCCGTTGTGTGCAGGCGAGAACCCCAGCCAAGGGCAGATCCTGCTCTCACGGTTCCAGTTTGGCTTCTCTTTGGGTGACACTGATCCCCTTTGCACTGCACGACGGCAGGCGTCACAACAGCAGGCCACAAAACTGACAGCGGAGGTCACTTTGTGGTGCTTTTCTCTTTCATATTCCAGAAATAAATAAAAAAATCCCCTAAAAATGTCTTCAATTTGCTAGGTCAGTTGAAGAATAAACTTGCATTGAGCTAACTTTAAGACAAACTCCTTCCGATTTTTATTTTTTTTCACATGGGACTCCGGTTGCAGGGAAGAACATAAATCAAAATGACAGAAAATTATGTTCTGTAGCTGAATATTGAGCTGTCAGCAATCTTGGCCACTGCACAAACTTTGCTGGTGAAAAATCAACTATAGCCTTGGGAAACACTTTCTTCGGTAAAGCAGGACTCCTTGGAGTGGGAAGCCGCGCAGCCCGGATGCGTACACCAGGAACATCTTCCAGCCCAAGCTGGCCACGACAGCTGTGAAACGCGGCGCTTCATTTCTGCGTGGCCTCTTGGTGGCCGCCTTGTGGGTCTATGAAGTGGTCAGGGAAAGAAGCGGCTTAGCCCAGGGACCCTCTGAGATCCAGGGTGGTCCTTCTTGGTCCCTGCAAGGACAGGATCGGTGCCTGCCGTTCTGTGCACAGAGCCGTGTTAGACTATGTTCTTCAAAAGAAAAAGCCATCCAAAACGATCGGTGCATTACAGCACATCAAAGATATGAAGTATCTTTAGAGTAATGCAGCATGGATGAGGTCTTGAGGCTTGGTAGTTACGTCCATCAAATGGTTCTCGGGAGATGACTAAACATCCTCTTCTCCCAGGGACCATTTATCACTGTCAGCGCTGCAGAAGCTGAGCAGCTATCTATAGCCCCATGTGCTCCGAGCCAGATCCTCCGCCCATACAAAACTGGTTAGTTCAGATCAATGCTTCAGTCTGAGACATCAAGGAAGCAGCAGGGGGCTGCAGAAAACTGGCTCTGCAATTTTAACTCTTCACTCGGTCACTTGGAAGCTCCAGCATGGTAACGGGACTGCTGACTAGCAGAAAGTGATGGCTTCCTCCTGGTGAAGCACCACACCAAATCCCTGATCGTAAGAGGCAGTGAAAAAATGGATTCTGCAAGAACAGGAGGGTTCACTTACCATCTGGATCAGATTTGCACTTGGATTAAGTCTGTTCTGACAAGCTGAATTCCCTACCTAGACTCAGCTATCAGGAATGGTCTTGAATTGCCCCAACCTACCACGCAATTTTCTGCAATGGTTCACCCAGATGTAATTGGGTATTTGAGGTATGAACAGATCTACACCGGTTTGCACAGTCCTTCGCAGGGACTACCAGGGGGCTTTACAGCAAATGAAGCAAACACATGCAGAAGAGAGCACTGCTAAGTAAAAAGATGCTCCAAAAAAACATGGGCTTTGAGTTAACCATTTTCTCTCCCATACCAGCTGGTACCCAGGTTTAGCCTGTGGGCTGAGGCGGGCATCGGCTGCTGCTGGCAGCCAGCTCCGAATGGCGCTCACAGGGGGGACCACTTCTGCAAAGGGAACGGGAGCTGCAGAGCATCTGCAAAGCAAAGCATATGGCTGGGTGCCGGAGGTGTCCTGCCAAGCTGGGAGCCAACTGTCCCACCGGGAGCAAGGAGAGGGGGGGTGCCTGAGCACCGAAACCTCACGTCATGCTGTGCTAGGAAACTCCACGTACCAGTTGGAATGATTTTCTCAGCACCTTGCTCAGACTCATTTCCAACAAAACATATGGAGAACAAATAGGAAACAGCTGGATTACTGCGTGGACAAAATATTTAGGGGATAAAAGCCCAAGTGGAGGTAGCAGACATGGACAGTCGTGGCCACAATGATGGAAACATCCCCAAAATCCAGCTCAGAGACCTGCTGAAACTTGACTGCAGAGAGCAGGAGCAGATGGGGATTGATCAAGACATGATTAGTATCACAGGTTAAAAATAGCTTTTACATAGTTCTTTAGAAATGGAAGTGGGTAGGAAAAACACCACGCAGGGCCAAAGCAAGGCATCCAGGCTTGAAAAAGACAAATGATCTCACATGCCAGGGTACAGCGCTGCAATCCTTCGGCAAACCTGAGCTGTAACGCCGTGTCCCACTGGCTGTTCCGGCAGCACAGCCTTCCATGAGACAGCAACCCCCGTCCCACAACCCCTGCTTGTGCAAGGGTCTCTCTGTGTCACCACACAGACTCCCCACTAGCTCCCCAACTAAACAGCACATACTCCTGCTGCACAAAATTAGAAAAAAAAGCTTGAAACCATTTCTCCTGACAGCAGTATGTATTCTTCAGGGGCTCTTACCATGGCTGTAAAATATGTGAGACAGAGTTTAACAAGATTTGCTTTATGAGGAATGTAAACAGACACTGTAACCTTTGCTAGTTTCTTTAGACAGATGCAATAATTTTACTTGGTGCCATGACTGAAACTCTCTTTTTTGCGAAATGTGCAATTTAATCAGTTGGGCACTGAAAACCCAGATAAATCACAATGACTGACAGCGCACTGACGGGCAGTTGATGAATGGCTGCAGAGCACATCTCCTGACGTTACGTTGAGAGACAAACGTGCACCAAAGCCACTAAATGCACCCAGTGCTGGAGCAGGTCCCAGAACTGTACCTGGACCCCGTATCTCACGTCACAGGCAGATCTCCCTGGAATAGGAAGAGTGGCTTTTGTGGTTAAAACACTAGATTTTGGAGAGCTGCTTTGATGGCATGCATGACTCGGGGCAGAAGGTTTGTCCTCAAGAAGCAGCCAGCACCTTCCTTAGCTTTGCTGCTGTCTTCTGGGAAGATGCTTTTGCTCCGAGAGGTGGGCACCATCAACAGAAACTTCTAACCACAAGCCATGCAGCCGAGGATGCTTCTATGTTCCTGTAGAAGTTGGTGGCCTCTAGAGGTGACCTTGCCATGCCATCTCCTCCTGGCCAGCATGCCTGCAAGAGCTCCAGGAAAGCAAACCCGTGTCAGAGCAAACCAGCATCCTCTGCTGCTCCTCTCTTGCCTCCCAGAACCGCACAAACAGCTAATTGTGTTTAATTGCAAGTCACTTAAACTCAAGCATCCACAAACAAGTAGAAATTAACAGCCAAATTGTTTGCTTACACCTGAAGGAAGTCTGTGGGCTTGTGTCTTAATCGTTCCTATTTATGTTAAAATGCTACAGTTGTAACTGAGCAGAATAAACCCTCTCAGGTACAACACTTCTCCAGGCAATACACCTCAACATACAGGAAAATACTAAGATTGAGGGGATAAGGAGTTATTGTTCTGCATAAATAACCTAAAAAAAAAAAAAAAAAAGAGAAAAGATTGGCAAATGCTAGCAAGCATTCCCTAGATCTTTGTTTTTCTGAATTTTAAGGCACTTCCTGTGGTGAACACTTGTAGTTTTCAAATGTACACGTGTTGGAAACTTAATTTGGAGCGTTGTGGTAATTTGTTTGTTTCTAATCAGTTGGCTGCACGGTGATGATCTAACTAATGAGCTCAGACAGACATGCGATTCCAGAAATAACTGCTGAGAAGTGGATGCAGTTTGCTCCACCAGCTCTTTTTAAACTGGCACTTGCCAAGCTCTGGTGCAGGACATCACGTCGGGGAGCAAGGAGGAGGTCAGCAGTGGCGACCGTAACTGCAGATAGGAAGTGGATAACGGAGAGCAAATTGTCAAAATAAAGAAGTAAAAGGAGCAGAGGTGACCTGGACAGATCACAAGCCGGAGGCTGGCAGCGGCAAACTTCTGTGGCTATTACACGTAAAGCCTGGGAGAGGGTCAACACCAATATTTCCAGTGCTTCTCTTCACAGGCATGACGTGTACTCACGCTGGTTGGGAATGATCCCTTGAATGATCCCAATTCCTGCCGTTTCTGCCGCATACAGTGCACCAGGCTGCCACTGACCATGCCGCGCTGAGGATCTGGGTGACGCAGGCAGCTGCCTTCCTCTGCCCATCCCTATTTATTTTCTCTCAGGAAACACAGCACATGTGAACACGTCAGATTAAGAGCTTTGGAGACTGAAAGTCGTGAAAGTCTCTGTACTGTGGGTAGGACATATACAGACTCATCCACACACATAAGTAACGGGCATGAAGAAAGGCAGGACGGCGATGGGGAGACGCGAGGCGAAACGCTGCCATCGGGACAGAGGGTGCTGTTGGCTGCATGCTCTCATGTGATTACACCAGAGCACGAGATGTTATTAGAACTGACTTCTTTCCCTCACCTCCAAAATCCCTCATGCAAAAACGCACTGCACAGCCAAGCTGGTCTGAGCAAATATTTAAACAAGCAGAGCACTGGTGTTCAGGCATCAGGAGAGCAATTTTCCTCGTCAAAACTTCAGAGCTCTCTCATCTTGTAAAGCAAAAGCAGTTCAGCAGGGGCCGGGCACTAAAAGCGTGCGTACCAACGTTATGGTGGAGGAGAGGGAGCAGCACACATGACTCTTCTGGTTTTGGACTGGTTCTCAGCCTGCCTGTCCCCGAACGGCTGCACACGTGGTCTGGGGACAACTGGTATTGTAGGGAGAGCTGGAATCTGGTGGCCATCAGGACAGTGGGACACCCAACTGGCCCCTTCTGCCAAATGGGGCTCTGGTCCCTTCTTCTCTGCCCAGGCTGAAGGCATCATGTGGGCTCTGAGCTGGGACCCGCTGTGGTCCCATCCAACCCCGAATCCAAAGGGCTCAAAAGCCAGCGTGGCTCCGTGCTTGGGATGACGGATAATTGATCAGAATCTTCAGTGAAGACTCAGGTGGAAGGGTGCAGTTGTGACTGCCATCCTCAGCCTCATGGAAATTATTTTAACTCACCCCAAGCAGTGAGGGCATTATTGGTAGTATCCGTGCAACATACTCTGTTAGGCCAACCGATACAGCTAGAGAAAACAGATAAACTTTTGAGAACCCAAAATGCTTCTGCCTCCGCAGAGGTGCACATTCACCCCTCCGTCACCTGGGTTTCCCCCGTCACACTGGCCCAGACCCATTTCACCCAGCGGTGCCTGTCCAAAAGCCAGACGCTGTGCCCAGGCTGGGCACCTGAACCTCTTCAGGAGCCTCCTCAGGACAGACAGGTCCCTCCGAGGGGAAAGAATTCGTCCCCTGTTCATCCCATCTTCTTAGATGACAAGGCTGGATAGGAAATATTCTCTGGAAGAGATGATTATTTTTTTCTTGTGAGTCTATTTAAAACAGATGACAAGCTCATACCCCAGAACCAGTTCTTCCAACAGGCAGGGTTAGGTGTCAAGAATCTGGTCTAACTTTTAGATGAAGTTTATGCAGAGTTAACCAAGATAAATCCTACCTTTTGTCTTACTGCAGTCTGTGAGCACGTGGTGGAAATGAACCGTATGTGCCAGACATGTTTGTGCAAGTGCACTGGCCCCCAAGCTGGACGGGGCTGGACTGGGGATCAGCAGCTCTGCGCTGTACATATGGATGCACCTAGTGCTGCGATGCAAGCACAGCACAGCTGTTTTCAATAAAAGCAAGTCTCCCTCTCCCCCTCCAAAGTTAAACGCACATTTGCTGAGAAAATCTGAGAACTGCCCCTGCTCTGCCAAACTATCCAGTCTAACAGGGTGTTTGCAAGCACTGGGAGACTCAGCTCTGCCTGCTTGGATTAATTATTGATGACCTGCATGGCTTTGCCAAATGACCTTTCTCAATTCAGTAGAAAATAATCTTAAACGCTCCTGAGAAAGAATTTGGACATAACTGTTTTCTTTGTGCATATATACAAGCAGATGTGCATCATAAATGCAACTGATGCATTAGCTATTAACGGGACTTAATATTACACAAGAGTGGGAAAGATTAATTTCAAGGGCTGAATTTGAAGCTCAGTGGCGCTCAGGCATCTTACTCTGTGAGGCACTTCGAAAGACCTTAACTGAGAGAACATGTCGCTGCCTTCCTTTAATACATCGCTTACAGAATTCATATGAAACGTGTAAAATCAATGCCGGCTTCTGCATTTGCAAAGCACTGCGTGGAGATTTAAGTCTCAGAACTCTGGTAGATCCAGATACTAGCAAGAAAGGAGCTTTGCAGCTTATAAAAGAAAGAAGTCTTAATTCAAGATGTCAAATGCTGTTTGGAGAAGTTTAATTTAAATAGTATTAGGCCAAATTTGCACTGATAATGTAACCCTCTAAATAAGACCCTCAAAGATACAGCACAAAGAGACTGTTTCTCACCGAACAAGAATGTGAGCTACCCTAAGGAGCATAATGTTTGTCTTCAGATGGTGCTCGCTGAATCGGTCCTAATATGAAATGAGAATGAAACTATGAGATATCTGTGCCACTCCCAGGAAACCCAAGCAGGCACACGCACGCAGCCAGCTCCCCTTCCAAAGGGCAGGAACAGCCAACTCACGCACGTGTTGGGAACCAGTGCCTCCCTGCTCCAAAACCTTTCTCATGTGAGAAGCCAAAAAAGCACCTACGCTGGAAAATTAAGGCACACTCTACATCTTTGGCTTCCGAGTTGCTCAGCCTGGAGAAGGCAATGACGCAGTCGCACAGCCGCCCTGGCACAGCAGGACCTCTCCGCAGGGTCTCTGTTTGACCTCTCCTCCTCCCAGAGCAGACAGGAGTATTACATCCAACCTCACTCCGCTCCAGGATGTCAGGAACCCACCTGTTTCTAAACACGCTCATGCTATTAACTGATACAACCAACGGCAATACGTATTTGCACTAACCAGCAAGAGTTCAGCCTAAGCCTGAGTCAGTGCACGACTTAGGACTTCTGGAAGGGCTCAGAGCATGCAGAGTCCACCCAAATAACTTGGGCATGCTCGTCAGAAACTTCTGCCCCTTCTCAGGCAGAAACTTTGCTACAGTTATTCCAAATTATGGCTCATTTGCTTAAGCCACTCTGTAAATGAGATTTTCATAATCTTCTCCTTGGATGTCTGCCTGCCTTGGCTTCCACGACCACAGTGCCAAGGAGATGAGACTTAATTTGCCTAGGAAATATTTCTACCAATACCTGCACACCTACAGGCGTTTCCATACAGCACCGTTTGCATTCAATGAGCTTTTGGACAAGGGAGTATCCTTTCCTACCTGCATGGCGCCTACAGCAATGCAGCCTTCACTTGGTGATGTTGAGCTTCTACTACAACATAATTTTCTTCTTTTAAATAACACATTTCCATGGATTATTCTGAACACTTCCCAGCCCCTGCCAGTGGCTGTTATAAAAGCTGGGATTGCGTCAGCAAGGAAAACAGCTCTGTGCACATCACCCAGACAGCAGCTCCTTCTGGTCCTCTGGCATCCAACTCCCCAAAGGTGGCAGCCCACAGAGCTATTTATTTTTCATAGCCTGCGTCAGCTGCTTGAAGCTGATCAGCAGCTTTGCTTTTTGCTTTGTTTCAGCAATGAGAAAACCAGGCCCACCTGGCAGCTGAGCAGGTAATGAAGTAATCCTTGTACCGTGTGCCCGCAGCCTCTGGGCTACCGTATGGGGCCGCAGTGGAGCGAGCACCTAAATCCAACAGAAAACAATACAGTCCTGTACGGACCAGCAATAGGAAGCCCACGGATTCCTTTTCCTTTTTTCATTGGCGATGGAGATCTTAGGCTAGGCAACCTCTCTCCAGAGAGATGCAGGATGTCCTCCGTTGATTATGTTCACAAAGATGGGAAGCTGTTCAAAGAATGATGACATGCTGCATTTATGGACCGTGCTTCGTCCAAGTATCTCGAGCTCTTCGGAAGCACGGCAGGAAACGTGCAGCACCGCTGCCCTGGGAGCACGCTGACTGCAGCTGCGCAGGGAGGCAGCAGGGACACCGCAGCATCTTCCTCCTCCCCCCGGTTCTCTTCCACCTGGTCCTCACATCAGGCAGGACACGGGAGGGAGCAAGCTACCTAGCACATTTTTCAAGGCGTCAAACCACATCTATGTTTGCGCTTAAGAATGGATTACGGAAAGTATGCTAAGCTAACGTTGTTAGTGTAAGGATTAAATCCTCAGTGCTGCTGGCGCTCAGCCCTCCGCCTGGACCAGGAAAATAGCCCAAGGTTTATACCCACTTCCTTCCAGCTCCGAGTTACAGCTCCTCAGCCGGAGGCTGCTGGTGTGTCCGACTTGCCCTGTGCTACAGCACCCACCCAGGGCAGGGTCAGCGCGGACCCCTGGTCCCACCGAAGTCTTCCAAGAGTTTTGGCGAACACCCAGTCCAGGTCAAGTTAACAGGGATTTTGCTCTACGTTGTCAAATAAATAATCCCAAATTTGAAACAACTGACTGATCAATACTCGGGTTTGAGCAGTAAAGCATCTGGGACGCTTGGTTTCAGCTCGGGGTGTTGCAGCCCGTAAGCTCGGCACAGGCAGGGTCTGCATACTGTGCTGGACCTGCACAGCCTCCCAGCGCCGCCTTCTCCACCGATCCCCAGCCGCCACTTTCATAAATATAATGGCTAAAAAATACTGTGGCCACCTCCACGTAGCTTCTTTAAATTAGGTTGCGTGGGACTGACTAGATACCTCCCATGGCAGTTTATTGCGGGCCGTTACACGTGCAAACCATGGCCTGAAACCACAAATCCGACATTACTAGATCTGTACCACAAGAACCACGGCACCAGGCACCGCTGCTGCCATCACTTTGTCCCCAGACCCTGCCACACCCACCCTTGTAAGGCTAAGATGGTTTCTGAGCCAGTTTGTCACCAGCTCCAAGACCGAGCAGCCAACGATCAGGCTGTGCAGGGTGCGCAGAAGAGCTGGGAAGGGAAAGGGGAGCCCTGGGAGAATGACTCCACCTCCAGTGCAAGGCACCAGCCGAGATTTTTCTATTGCAGGTATCTGACCTCTCCCAAGGGAAAACTGAAAGAGCCTGCAGGTCCTGAGAGAGCACAGAACTGCATTTCTAATGATGCCCTCAAAGCACCAGCAAGGCCATTGCAGCAGCTCAGTTCCCACCTGCTTAGGGACGGTACTTGGTGTTTCTTAGGATCAGGTCGAACTGGGTACCTTTCTTAAATATTAAATCAATAAAAAAGACTTCCAGGTTTAAAACAGAGGAGGAAAAGACCCAAATAAACAAGAACAGCAGCATGGAGACTGCTTAACTTTCTTGCTACCTCCAATATTTGCTTTTATCTGAGCGTTTCTGTTGAGACTAGTTTCCTCCCTTTGCATCAGCTTCAAGTGGAGAGTAATCCTTCAGAGAACGGAAGGCACATAATACTGGTTTTAGCTGTGGACCAGCTGCTTCTGTAACCCAGCCCGGCCTGAAATGAAGTTTATTTACATAGCATGCTTGATACCTTTGAGAAAATCTACTACTTAACATCCTTCAAAGGATCACTTTGTACTGGAGGTGGAACAGCCAAGAAGACGGTATTCTCTGCACAGATTGCTAAATTCTTGCAAGGCATCTTAGGGTGGAGATATTTGTCTACAAAGGTAAAAACAACCCAACAAACCCAATCCCTTTCAAACTGCATTCAAGACAGCACAGAGCAATCTGTGAAGAGTGAATCAATCCTTTCTGCTGTTTGCTCCCAGTCTACAACAAAGCAGTAGCTTGAAATGCAAGCTTGGTGTGTGCGCTGTGTGGGTATATAAATATAATAAAGACATTTTTGCAACAAACCACTCAAGCCCTTGTGTGGAAAGGGCTTTACTAGATCGTAAAGAGAGAGGCTTCATCTTCATTAAGTAAAACATTGAAGGAAATGTTCTAACTTACGGCAATATACATTAATGCTCAGCAATGTAAGGGGTTTAATTGCCTGTTGCTTTCCCACCATAAATTACTACCTGCAGCTAATGGAAAACCTTCCTCCAGACCTGTTTATGCACCTTACTCCTATTTCATACATTTGCACTGGATGGAAACAGCAAGGCAGCCTGGAGTTGTCCAAAGTCCATACAAACGGGCATGTCTTGGGAAAGCAACGAACGTATAAGGATATTGCATGTGTCTGGCATAAGCTGTTTGAGTAGCTCACTACATATGCAAGACTCTGCGGATTTTATGACCGCATATATCTGAATTTAATAATTAGCCAGTACAGGTTTAAAATGTCCTGTAGTGACCTAATACAACAGTGGGACAGGACAAACCCTCCTTGTTTGCAGCTGAGCAATATCCACATCCAAATACACGCACAAAAATTTTTTAATCCCACGCGCAAGGCGTGCATTTCCTCCAACCTTCAAACCCCACCTGCGTCTCCTTTCTACATCCTCTCGCGTTTTATAACATCGCTTTAAAAAAGCGCCTGAGAAGATACCCGTGTGCCCCCGGAACAGCTATAGCCTGGTGCCTGCGGGGAGGCACTGGTGGGAGCACGCTTTCCTCCACAGCCCCTCGAAGCTCGAGCCCTGACTCCTAACCAAGCCCAGCGGCCAGCTTCGCTGCTCTGTAAAGTCAGGTGTGAAATCCTCTTACGGGTCACAAGAGCGAGTAAATCCCAAGGAAGAGCGCCAACTCCAACTCAGGCTGAAGAATCTCAGCGTGAAGAAAAAGCACCGAAAAAAAGCTACCTAGGCGTCCCTCTGCTGCAAAACCTAACAAAATATTGATTCAGCTTTCAAAGAGGAGGCTAAAACCCGCAGGCTGTGCAAATCCTAAAACCCACAGGTCTGGCAGCTGCCACCCACATGATCCTTCGCTTCGGTTATGCTTCAAGAAGTCGTTTTCCAACCTTCCTTTACGGAGATCTAAAACTCTGAGATAAAAACAAAGTAAAAACATCTACATCTTAAAATAGCCCTCTGAAGTCACCAGGAGGATAAGCTGGGTTTTCTCCAACATTTAGGAGGTCTCTTGGTTACTTTGGGTATTCTGGCACAAGAATATTTTCCTGTCCTCTGCATCTTCCCTCATTCTTTTGCTACCAGACCCCCTTTTTTAGACTTCCACTTTTTTCCCAGTTTATCATGCTAAAACAAACTCAAGGCTGATGTGGACTTCAGGCTTCCACAAGTTGCTCTGAGCACAGAGATCCTGACACTTCTCCCCCGAGCAGCACTGGGCTGCCGTGCCGGGGTGCCCCATGGGTGTGTATTTGCCACATGCCTGTACTCAGAGCCCTGGATTTTTAGATAACGTGCTTTCGATACACACCCTGATACGATTTGGTTAGTAGTTACCTGTACTTGATTATTCACTAAGCAAAACCAGAGAAGCTCCCGAGGCACTGCGAGCAAGGACACCGGGGCAGGCTCCTTCTGCTTCCCACCTGATGGGATCCACGGGAAGTAACACCCATGAAGAGAGGTTATTGACTGGAGAAAAAGCTGGGTGGATGGCAACCAGGTTAATACGAGGCAGCCTTAAAATCTTACACAACAAACAAGGAAGCAAAAAAACCCAAAGGAAAAACCAGGTGTGTGGCTTGGGAGGGCAGCTGTCTCTGTTGTGCGTCTGGTTTTAACTATAGTTATAAACAACGTGGGACATTCGGCAAAATTGAAATTACAAAACATAACTACGGATAATTGCTAGAGGCAAATCCACAAACTCTGACTTTGAATGGCATGTGCCTGAGTCCTGGCTCCAGGGACTTCAACGTATTTCCTAACTCTGAAAGCCACTTGTCCAGCCTCTAGAAGTAAAATGATGTTTGCTGAAAGACTTTTATCTTCTGCCTAGGACTCAGCACTTCAGAAAAGCTTTCCATCCAGCCTGTGACCACTCAGTTTCTGAAGCTAGCTCTGCCTGCATCACCATAATCTGATTTTAACTCGTCAGCCGCTGTGGCTAGTGGTAGCTTGTATCCTATGGCAGTCTTTCGCGTGTCAGCATACTGATTTCAGACAAAGCCTTTTTGTGCTTTTGCAGCTAACCCAGCAAATACCACTCAGGGAAGGCTGAAGCTCTGGAAATTCCAAGAGACCAGATAATACGGAAAAGGGCCTGAAAAATGTTTAACACTTATGCAGAGTAAACTGGTGTTCTCCGATCATTATCAGCAGTTCATCTTAAATACTATGGTGAAATCCCACGCTACTGAAAATTATTTCTAATGAAGACAAGCTTTTATTTCAACGTTCAACCATGCTGCCATTCACACACATGATTTTAAAAACAGCTGTTTTCTCCCCAAGAAAGGGCACTGCCTTCTTTGGGGGTGGGAAAAACATCAGCAGAGTGATCCCTCCATCGCCGTGTAGCTAAAGCAACCCAGCTCACTTGTTCTCCAAGCCTGGTAGGCTTCCAGAGGACAACGCAAGGGAAACCCACCCACGTGATAAGCCCTGATAAGGCTGTGAAACGCAAGCGCAGCTGTGAGCTGGAACCGGCAGGGAGCCAGCCCCGAGCTCAAGCCCCAGCAGCGCCGCGGCCAGGGTCCCCCCGCAGGGCTGCCAGCACCCGGGTACCCAAACCAGCCCCCCCCAGCCCACCCGCACCCACAGCCCGCGCACAGGGGCTGTCCTACGCAGGGACCATCCCATCCTCCTGAAGGCTGTCCTCCACACGGCTGCTGCCCCTAGACTGTCAGCGTGATGAAAAACAGGTAGAAAAACGAATGTTTGGCACTTTCCTAAGCTAAATTCAATTAGTCCCCGCCAACAGCAGCCAATAATGTACAGAGACCTTGTACAGGTCTTGTACAAGACAGACCTTGTACCGTCTTCTCAGTTGGCTATAATCTTGAGACATTTACGTTAACTTTCCAGCACCATGCCATCACCATGCATTACTCCACAGGAGGAGTAAAACACTATTTAAGCTGGTCCACAGATATTCGTAGACAGCTGATGCCCTGGCATACTGGCCGAGGCAGGCTTCATAGGCTGGCAGCAACAATTTCACTTGGGATAATGGGGCAGGTGACTTGGAGGAGGAAGAAAAATTACCCATCGGAGAGATGCAGAAATGCAAGGAGACATTTGGACCCGGGTTTCACCGTTCTGAATCTGGGAGGTGCTATTTAGATACAAACCCAGAACAAGAAGCCAGAATCCAACCACTTTCCCAAAGGATTAATTAAGGCATCCTCCTCCCAGCCCCCATTCAGAAAAATCTGGCTGGAAACTAAGTAACAGCAACTGTTTACCCCATTAAAGCTATGCAGTAAGAAAGGACAGCCTCCTAGAGCTTCCCACAAATTCAGGCAAGATAAACATCTTTGTTCCAAAGCATGAGCCTCTCCAGTTTTATTGACAGAGGCAGAAAGCGTCAGAGAATGGGAGCAGCTCAATTCAGCCTCTGATTAGCAATTAAACACTTTGAGAGGGGCAAGCCTCTGGGCAGCAATGTCCTCCCCATTGATTCATAGAAAACCTTCTCACATAAATTAGCCATCCCCGTGATTTTAATGCTCGGGTATGCCCTTGACAAAGGAGCCCTCGCAGGGCTCTGCGCAGCCAGCGGCTCCAGCCTCGCCTGCTTGGCAATCTGGCAGGGGTCCAGCGGGCTGCGGATAGAGCCCTGCTGCCCCCCGGCCACACATGTGCCCTCCCATAGGAACGAGCCCTTGTGGTCGCCCGTGCAGCCCCAACGCTCCGGGGAGCCTCCTGGGTGCCCTCCTGAACGCCACGCTGCATCGGGCTCTGTCCCTTCGCTGTGAACTTGTTCGCGCCAATAGCAAACGTGCCCTGTTTTCGCAAGCAGGGGAGACGCGCGGGGCCGCGGTGGATGCCCCCGAGCTCCCCGGCTTCCTTACGCACCGCGGGCTGGGATCCAGCCCCACATGCCCCCGGGGAGCGACACCCACCTCAGCCGGCAAGGCTGTGAGTTACGCTGGCGGACGGAGGTGAGATCAGAATCGGGCACGTTCTACATGAAAGGTACTACATAAAACCAAAGGGCTATTCACGTCACCGGCCCATCTCCCTAATTAAAAGCTGCGAGACTCGGAGCTCGCTCTGAGCGAGCGATCAATCCTCCCGACACAATGTGCCCGCAGAGACGTTTGCAGAACACGTCTGACGCTGCCCAAGGCTTTGTTTCCCCTGCACCTCCTTCCCCGAGCATAAAAGGCTGCAATTGAAAAGTCCTGGTCCTCAGAGGGAGTGCTGGTTTTTATCAGATGGTAATGATGAGTACATCATGAAATCATTTAATAGTTCTCATTAAATGCATTGCTGGAGAGCAGGCCTGATTTATGAACAGTATGCCGTGGGTATAAATAAGCTGCACTTTGCTTGTAACACAGCTGGTCAAGAAAATTAATGTTTTGTTTTCCATAACCTTTGTACTCTCCCTTCCTCTGCTACTATGGCAAAGCTCGAGGCGTGTAACTTGATCGTGCTTGGGAAGAGGACACATGGCCGAATGCCTCGCGCGGGCTCGACCCACGGCGGAGCAGCAGGCTCCCGGACACGGCCCCGCGCTCCAGCGTTCCCAGAGCCACCGCCCGTACACGTGGATATACCTCCCCATGTCAAAGCAGAACCCCAAAGTGCTCGCACGCCGACCTGCCTCTTGCATTTGTGCTGGAAGTGCTGCTGGAACAGCGTATCCTGCTAAGTTCAGGTCCAAGAAATACTGATATATTTAGCACAGCTGCGTAACTTTCCATCTTTAAAAGCCCAGTACTCCTTTCTCTGTCCTGCCCAAAAGCCACTCAAACCAGACAAACATCCATCTTCAGAAGAAACACGAGGCCATTGCCACACAGGACAGTGGCCAGAGACACTTTTTAATGCTTGTATTAACCACGACACCTAATCCTAAGCAAACAGTTCATCAGTTGCATAATGGTGTTTTTTTTTTTCAAAAGACCTTTTAGTGTGCTGTGCACGTGATTGAGCACAGGGAAAATGGCACTTCCAGGGTAGACAGATGCTGAGGAGGCTTAGGAGAGAGTCAATTTAAACAAGGACAGAGAGAAGGGCTTTGCAATCATATGGTTCGCATCTGGAATTTACAGGCATGATAATTTTATAACCCTCTCCTGACGGTTTTGAAGCAATGCAATAGCTTCGCTCACTTTCCAGCCTAAGCGATGTTTCATCGCTGCTGCAGGGACAGGGCAGCAAGAAACATCCTCGTGCATCTGACAACTTTATGCGACCCCGAGACTGCACACCGTGTTGTAAAAAAGGGAGTGGGAAGCAGGCAGAGGCAGTGATGTGCACGCGGGCACTTGTATTTCATGGGTATTAAAACACGAAGTCTTAAAATCAAAGAGGAAGACCCAGTTTTAGTTTACTTCTGCTCACAGCAAGTCCCTTTATATCTCATTCAGAGAGCCGTTTGGTTACTTTTATGGTATATATGAGGCTTTCCTCATAAAAGCCACTTTCTAGTGACATTATGTATTTCTTTTCTGGTTGAAACCAAGAAACCTCTTACTCAACCAACCGTTTTTCATGTGCACATAATACACGAGGCTGTAAAATCGCTGCAAGAAGGGATTCTCAGGCAGAAGGACTTGAAGCACTGCGACAGCCAAGAACAAAACAATGTGAAAATCACCTCCAACCATAGCAGGAAATGTGGAAAAGATTAATCTCTTTTAAGACTAGGATTTTTACATTTCCACATAGCCCCAGCATGGTCACAGCTGTGTGCGTATTCCAGGCACCAACTCTGTGTGTGGACTCCCAGTCTGCCTAAAACCAAACCTTAGCTATCATCAAGGCTAGTTCAGCCATATATTTGGAATCTAAATCCCAAGAAATTAAGAGCATTTCCTCAGCAGGCAATACAGCTTTTGGCAACTGCTCTTGAGTTTTAAACATTTGAAAGTAATTGCTAATGCACAAAGAAACTGGAATTGAGGAGAATTTTCCCCAGGTCGAGGAGCAGCGTTGGTCTCCGCTCCAACAGCTATTGAAGTCGGTCTCAGCCCAACGTGCCCCGCACAGATGTCGGCACCAACCCCGAAACACGGGTACACACAGGTACGTATCTGCATTAGCATCTATGTTACTTATTTTGCATGTCTGTTTCTCTGTAGATGGAAGAAAATTCATATTCAATTACCTCCCTTTCCAATGATACATAAAGCAGGAAGGCAACTTGTTTCAACAGGAAAAATTTATTGGACTAATTTATAGGGTATATTTATTCGTAAGACAAATTTTTGCTAGGCCTGGTGATGGATTAAGATAGATCTGACCTAAAGGCTTTGGCTCTTCTCTCCTACTAGTTCTTGTCTCAATAATTAAGAGGGATTTAATTATTTCTTAGAATGTAGTTATGCAAAATATATCAGTTTTGCAGAGGTCATTAACTCCAGGGTTTCCCCTGAGCCGCAGTGACTCCACGGTTGATCTTGAGTTGATGCCGGCTCCAAATCTCATTTTTCCTGGTATGAACCTGTGTTTCCTATTGCCGCTGTAAGGGTTTATGAGAGGGGCTGGGAAGGAACGGAGGACACGGAAACCCACTCGTGCCTCTGACATCAGCTGGTGCGTGACCTCACGTACGTCACCTCGCCTTTCCCTGTGTTGGACTCCCCAGCTGAAGCATGAGGCTAACAACACCGAGCAACTTCTGCGAGCACTTTGAAACTTCGTTATGGAAAAGTCAGGCACAGAAGAGTGAGGTGTTTCCAGTCCCTTCAAGATTAAGCGCGGATAAGATTCAGCGCGATGGATGAATCTGTGGCCAAGCCCTAAAGCAGGGGCCGGAGGATGGGTCGGTCACAAACTGTTTGGGACAAGGCCCTGCCCAGCTGGGAGTTGTGAACGGGTTTTGGCATCAACCTCAAGAACATCAGAGCTTCACCTTCCACATCACAGCGCCTCATCTATAAACCAGAAATAGTGGGATTTCTGTCTTTCCATTCCCTCTCCTCAGCACAGATTTCGTGTTCTGCAGGCACAGACTGTGTCATACCTACACCGTTAAACTCAGTTCTGGTAGGAACCTGGAGGGATTACTGAAAGGCAATGAAATAATCCTACAGGCAACAAGACCAGCAATAAGAGGAAGAAGAGCGGGAGAGCAGGAGGGAGAAGTAGTTTGTGGATCAGCACCCAGCCCTTTCGGGCAGGAGCAGTCGCCCGCGAGGCAGGGCGGACGCACAATTTCAGTGATAAATTTGTCCATAAAGTATGGACCAAACTCTGGTCTCTGCCAGCCGTGAGCAGCTTCCTTTGGCTTGAGTGGGAACCAGTCCCACACAGCTGAGAGCAGGATTTGTCTCTCTATGTGTAATGTCCTGCGCATCAACAGAAGAGGAAGGAAGAAACCTCTCAGATCATCATCATCATCGACGCAATCTTGGCCTTTCTAAACCTGATGCCAAGCACAGAACTGATGGAACACCCTACAGCCGATCTCAGCCTCGTGAATGGATTTTCGCCAGCATAAACGTGGAAATTTGGGTTGTTTGCTTGTGTGCAAGGACGTCCCCTGCACGGTTTCTACTAAATGTGCACAAGGAAGCAAGGGCCCTGCTTTCCTTCCTGCTTTCCTAACGGCACGGCCCCCTGCAGCAGTCGTGGCAGCCTCACGGCAGACACCGCAACCAAAATCTGATGACTTGTGTTTGGCACACAATGATACCTTTGTGACCTTGCACTAACCACATACTGCAATTTCAACATGTATAAAGCAGAGCAAAAATACCCCGCCTTAAACCACCGGAGACCCGGGCATGAAAAGCAGTGCACTGACGGAAGCATGCTCCGAGTATCACCTAAGCGTACTCCAAGTTCCTTTTCCCACCTAGACATCATTTGCATGTACTCTCGAGGCTCCAGCATGCTTTAGAGATGTCTGAAGTGTCAGGAGTACAGTCACACAAACCACTCTCCTTCCTTCTGGTTCACCTGCTCCTGTGCAAACCCCATGGCCAGCAACAAATCGGTTAGTTCCCCCTGGACAGGGGGATGGGAGCAGCTACTCCTGAGAGCAAGTACTTAGAGTCATTGCCCCCAAGGAACTGAGTCGCTGCCAGGAATTAAAGGTAGCCAGTCGTTCCTTGCTTACTGTAAATACTTTGCAGCCAGTAATTACAGCCAATTTCAATCCTCCGCCCTGGAAAAAGCTCGGTGTTCCTAAGGCAGGGCAATCAAACTGTTAGTGACTGCTTCTTCCGACATCTCCAGCTTCCCTTTGGAGTCCTTCAGGATATCCCCTTCCTCCAGCCTCCAAAGGACCACGACCAACAGCCCGACAGTCCCTGAGGGAGGTGGTGGCTTTGGCCAAGAAGAGATGTTCAACCCATACTTGAACAGGCCAAGCCTCCTCCTGCCCAAGCAACTGAATCACAAGAAGCAGCCATCTCATAAAGAGTTAAAACGAAGAGTTCTGCTAACACTTAAGCGTTACAAATCTTTTCAGTTAAAATAAATTATTCAGGAGATGTCATCCTCCCATCAGCACCATCTGAGCTACATTTTTAATAGCTCTGTGCGCTGAACACGTTCTGTCATAATATCAGTGATACCAAGGCTGCGAGACGAAGGAGGGGGAAATGCAAGCACGCGACGGAACATGAAAGACTGAGCTGCTTTCTCTTAATGGCCATGAAACACGTGCCACCCAAGGCAGGGGAGAGATCAGTGGTGTCGGCTACACTGCAGAGGAGTAAAACAAACAGAAAGAACTCACTGACTTCAGGAATTGCAGGAGCCTCTTTGTTTTCCCTCAAAACCACTATGCTGCTCGATGGATAATTCACCCACCGCCTTCCACTGTCTTAGGTCTCACTTACTGTGACTCCACCAGATTTTTCCAGACATAAGATGGAATCAGGATCCATCCTCACGGTTGCATGGATATATAACTAAACAATGAAGAGTCTTCTGCTCCGTATCGCTAGGAATAATAAAAAAGGGAGCATTTCTGTGCCCCAGATGTTAAAAAAATCATCTGTCTGCCCACCAACCCATGTATTCGTTTATTTGCCCAATTCACATACCACATACACAAAACAAATGCAACCGAACACATTTACAAGCAACTAGAGGGAAGCAGATCTGAGCATCACACATCGTTGCATCAGTTCAGTGCCTGCGATGCCCAAATTGCCCATATGCCTACAGCACGGACAATGACTATGATGCTACTCCAGGACGTGGTGATGAAAGTCTTGCTTGCACTTGTAAACACGCTCTCTGCTCTGAGAGGCACGCAATACAGGGAAGAGACTGCTCCAGCCCCACGGCTTAAACTGTCTTTCGTGGCCAAGCCACTCTCCCCGCTCAGTGTGGGTGAAGAACAAGAGTAAAGGACCTCTGATGGAGGCAACTTGTGATCTTTCCTTTGGGCTCTGCAGAGCTCCTGCACACCCCAGTCACGTCCACCTGGCCAAACCTTCCTCCCTCCCATCCCTGTTTCAGCCCCAGAACACGGAGCAGAGGACCAGGTTACCCACAGGGAAGCTGTCTGGGGCAAGGCAAGCCCTAGAGAAGGGCCTCCTGTCCTACCAGTCAAGGGAAACCGGCTGTTGTGGAGTGACTCCAGATTTTCATGCTTCTTGCTTCCAAGTAGGAAAACAATTTTGCCCTTAGTGTTTTCTGCCGGCAGCTTCACCTGGTTCAGGTTTTCATCGAGTGAGAAGGAGACACAATGCGTAACTGCAAGACTCTTGCAAATCAAAGGATAGAAAAGAGATGGGGGTATGGGAGATTCTCAGCCTCCTCCAGCAGCACTGGTGTCAAGACTTACGAATGGACACGTCAAAACCCAACTTCTGAGAAGCCACCCACCACCTGTGTCCTCTCTTGTCTTACAGATGGGAACAGCCGCCGACACAAAGGGTAGGGCAGCTCCGTAGGTCTGGTTTGCTCTCAGGTGTAACTCAATAAGGTTAACTGAGGATGTTTTGCTAACTGGTGGTTCTCTTAAGACAGACTAAGAAGAGATGCTGTCCAGGCCAACAAGGCAGCATACAAAGGATGGAAGAAAGAACCAAGATTTGGCAGGGGTTATGGAAAAATGTAGACTTTTGTTCGTTGCTCAGAAGTAAACATGACTACGAGGTGTGAAAGTGCTCTGGATGCCTGCAAACACTCCCACTATTCACCCTGGCATCTCCTCGGGACTCGAAAACATTCTGCAAAGCAAAAAAATGCTGCGGTCAGTTATGAGTGGGCTCAACGACTGAATAGCTAGCAAAGAAAACCCATACATGCCCAGGCTGGAATGAAGAAAATTCAAATGCAAATATGCTAAAGTATCACTTGCAGAATTCAAGTCCCCTGGGGAGCGGCAGAGTGAGTCTTTGCCAGCGCGGTGGTTTCTGGGGGTTAAACATGTGCCCAAAGGAGAACCCAGTGACGCCAGCAACCCCAGGGTGCGCAGCGAGGGCACCGAAGGCTGAGCGTACAGCTGCGCCACGAGCCCAGAGACAACAACGCTCTCCACCATGCACAACAGAGAACAGCAGCACCCTGCAATAAAGCCAGAAGTCCATCACTTTTTCCATTTTGATTTATGCCTGTTTCCTCAGCTGTAAAATAGCTTAAATCCACTCACCTACGGCAGATAGGTTTCATCTGCCATGGCTCTGTTATCTCATAAACCTGGCTGCAAGGAGGACGAGCCGGCCCTGCGGTCAGTGACAGCACACTGTAAAGGACAATCAGCGTCCTGGAGAGATGCCGTCCAACAGCAATCGATCATCCGGACCAGAGCCCAGAGGATGCAAGCGTGGGCTGAATCAGCTATTGTGTGGCTGCACCTACGGGGGGACATTTGGTGGAATAAGGGTAACAAGGGAAACAGGAAGCCCAGGCCTGTTTGCCCAAGGACGGTGATTATAATGGTCCCTATCTTTACAGTATACAATGGACGTTCCTGTGAGACTGTCACGTGCCACGAGAAGGAACATCTGGAGAAATAGCTTTCTTTGGATACCTGGGAGGGTGAGGAACCCTCATCTCCTCAAGTGTGAGGTGAGCAGAGCACCAGGATGGAGAAGCAGAGCAAGGGTGAGGATGGGTGGGAGTGGGGAGAGGCAGCTTCCAGTTCTGGCAGTGATGCTGCTCGAGGTATCAGGGAAGTCACTTCCCTCCCGTGCCTCCCACTTGCCCCGTGGAAAAATAGTTTGTTATCTGACATGCAAGAAATAAATACCGATCTTTTCCAGAAGTACTGCATAGTGGATCAGTACCAAGATCTACCACAAAGAATTAATTCTGTGCAGGACCTGGTTTGGGTTATGGTTATGGTACCTCCGGCAGCAGGAGTTGTGCCCTTTTAAAGGAAATTTCTGCCAAGGATAAAACTAAGCCTCTGCACTACCGATCCCCTGGGGGAAAGCATATTTCTGGGTGCCCTCCAGAAAGCTGTTCCTTTGCCTTGTTGCATTACTGCCCATCCGCTGCAGCGGTCCCACTTGTTCCCTGGGAGGCTGAAGACAGTTCCGGGTATTTCCAGACCTGGTCTGTGCTAACACAGGCAGTGGAGGAAAAAAAATCCAACCAGAGCACAGCAGCCAGAGGTTCAAAAATGCAGTGACCTTGTGAACACTGAGGGCAAGCCCAACCCAGAGCAGTCTGTTTTGTTTGGAGGCACCCTGGCAGTGGCTGCATTAAGAATGCATGGCCTCTAATGTGGAACATGTGTTTGGTGAGAATAATAACGCACCTGAGCAGGAAAGCTGGGGACATTGAGCCTCCTTCCCTCTTCCAGCAGCCTCAGAATTGCTTTTGGGTTTATGGCTTTCAGGGTGTGAGCACGATCAAGCAGGTAGGCTGGGAGGTGCAGGGGTTTTATCCGGCCATCTGTCCCCAGAAAGCACGCGTCAGAAATAAAAAGGATGGGTGGAAAATGACCGACATTTCAGCGGCGGGATCGGAAACACCAGCAAAGCTGGGACCAGGTCCAAGCTGGTGCCCTCTCTGGCCAAGCCCTGGTTTTGATTTAAACCCCTAAAATCAGTCACTGCTAACCCCCTGGGTACTCTCTCAGGGCAGATTTTTTGGATTATATGAAACACGCGGATCCACATCAAGCATCCCATGGGACGGCTATAGCAGCGGCTGGGAGTGGGGGCCACTGAGGGTCCCCAGCGGAGAGGGGTCCCTGAGCCCTGCCCAGGGACACCCAGACCTGGGTGACTGCTCCACAACCCCAGGAGATCTGGGGGTAAAGCCAGCCCGGCTATATCCCGCTCCTGCCCCTGCCCAGGAAGCTAACCTTGCGCAGAGCCCTTCTGCCGGGGAGCAGGGAAAGCGATGCTTCGCTTCAGGTGCCTGCCCAGCGCGAGGCTACGACGTGGGAAGGGTTAAGGTAACCGCAGTCCCAGGCTTGTTTACCCTGCACATTAGAGAGGGATAGTTTGCTGTGAACACACTGATCAATATCTCCCAGCTGCCAGTTTAATCAGGATTAAGTGAGCAGCTATTAATTTTGCTCTTTTCCAACAACCTTTAGCCACCGTGTGAAAACGTTGCCTCTATCACAAACAAATTAACCTCGGTATCATCTATCCAGACATTTTAAAGGGACTTAGAAAAAGAAAACTCCAAACCAAAATGCTAACAAGAAGGGCCAAGACCAATAATCTGGCTTTAATTAGAAGTTTTCCAGCGAGCGGAGCGGCTCGCGGGAGAAGGACGAAGCAGCGGTGGGGGTGTTTGCTCAGAGCTTGCCCGGCACATGGAGCCAGGCGTCAAGAAGAAGGCTGGATGGACAGCTGCAAAGCCACCTCTGAAGTCTTCAGGCGTGCAACCACACAGCACCAGGCAGGAGTGGGGAGCAGCAACCAGGTCCCCATCGCCCCTTCCCCACCCGTGGGGGCTCCAAGGCCAATGTCGGAGCAGTGCCAGAGAGCAGAGTCACCTCCCGGGTCTGCAGGGACGTGGCCGCATGCAGAGGTGTCACCATGGCAGGCGAGGTTTGACTCCTCAAGCACGCTGATTTACTGCTAACGAGGCAAATCCTGCAGCCCTCAAGCATCCACCCCTCCCAGCAAATTTCAGGAAATATTTTAACATGCCGACTGGCACAGTTTGCGGCTCACCCACAGGCACTGAATATTTATATATGTGCAAATGGCTTCACTTCTGAGACGCATCCACCTTTGGCGAGAGGTGGCAGGCAGCCACCCGGCACGGCGTGCGGCTCCGCATACAAACACACTGAAGTAATTCAGTTTGGACTGCGCCGGAGCTCTTCGGGATTGAACTCCCCAGGCTAGAGATGACAGATGCTTGCAGATCCACGAACAAATGACCACAGCACAACAGCTCTGAAGAGCCAGCTTCTGTTGTTTTGTCTGCTTTGCCTTAAAAAGTCTCTTATTCTCATCCACGGGGTGAATCATGGAGGAAGAGGACACGTCCTAGGAAGAAGGGAAGCAGGACACGCAGAAGCCCGGCTCTGAGCTTTGCAAAAGCTCTTTCTCTCAGCTGTTCTGCCCATCGCAAAGGCACCAGAAGTTCTCTGAAGAAAGGACAACAGACGGGGCTGGACTTTCTTTCCAAGCTTCCTCTGAAATCACACTTGGCAGAGCAGCCCCGGCCTGTTGAAAGAGCATGGGAACGTGCGTGGCAAGAGCTGCTCTCAGGTTGGAGCTCTTTTGGCTTTTCTAAGCCATCTGGGCTCTGATTTAGCTTGCGGAATAAGGTCCCGTCGGTCCCAAATGAAAAGTCAGCTCCTAACCCAAGGGTTCAGCTTGGGGTCAGTGGCCGAGGAGCAGCTGAAGAACTCGCTCCCAATCCCCCTGGTTAATGGCAGCGGGAAAAGGCCTTTGCCACCACAAAGGAAAACTCACCCGACCGCTTCCCACTCCCCAGACCCCCCAGTTCCGCCACCTCATCTAGCTGGAAAATTTCTGCAACCGTTTCCCATCTGCTGGAAAAGGAGCAAGAGACCCAGTGCAGGCAGAGCTCAGGTGGCTGATGAGTTTCCCAGCACTGGGTTATGCAGCCCTTCTCCTGGCCAGCAGAGCAAGGGGGTGTTTCAAACCCTGGTGCCCTCCATCTGACCCTGAAGTCCTACATGGATTAAGTTTCTCACCACCATGCCCAAGTGGAAACTACCATGCCCGCCACCATGCCCAAGCGACAATGGTCAGCAGCCTCAGACCAAAGGACCCTGGTGCAAACACCATCTCCCGCAAATCCCTTGTCCTTTAGGTAGCTCCAAAGCTTTGTGAGACGCACGGACATCTCCCTCTCTCCTTTCTCCATGAGGACCCAGAGGGGTCCCTGAAGAAGGGAAAAATTTTGACCGCGACTCGCCCACGGGTGAGAATCCTGTCCTCTTGGTTACGCTCCGTAAGCCACAAAGACACGGCCACAGGGTGGGGAAGGATGTCACGCTCGGTAACAAGTCTCTGCAGAGCAAACCTCAGCAGCCTTTCATCGCAGGGCTGTTTCCTTCCACTCTGGTCCACACAAACCATCTATGAATCGCAAAGCGACACCCAGCTCCAGCTAACAGCTGCGTGGCACCGGGCCTGCCCCCTCCCCACTTCTGTCAGGAACTATGGCGATATAAATTAAAGTGCAGAGCCGTTGTTCAAATTGGGCCAAATGAAGCCACATTTGGGCCAGCAGAGCAGCGATTCGCGGGAGGCTGCCATGGAGCAGGTTCAGATAGCACTGAAGGCCCAGCCAACTCCACCGTGGGGGGCTACAAGCTTGGGGTGCCAGGTAGGATCGTGGATAAAATTATGCTCTCCCAAAACTGGATATAATCCAGGTGACAGCCATTACCCAGTGCTGCCGCTGGGAATGTTCAAATAAGACTCTGCCTTCTTTCTTTCAAGATGTTAGAGAGTTTTACAAACATTAGGGAACTCAATCTCTCGGCACTCCCAGGGTGCAATATAAACAGGCTGGGATACCCACCAAGGCAGGTTTAAAAATCCCAACAACTCTTTCATTTGCTTTACTGAAAGGGAAACTGAGGCCCCGAGGGAGCCAAGCCAACGTTTCCTCGTTTGGATGCCTGATGTTAGGCAACTCATCCGCATGAAGAAATTATTTACAATTTTTACCTTTTTTTTTTTTCATCAGATTAAAGTATTACAAGGTTGATCCCCTTCCAGACAGCTTGGTTGGCTGCATTATGTTTCAGTGCTTGGATTTTCCCCACAAAAAACACCGCCGGTATATTGCAGAAATTCGACCGTACGCCTGCATGTGCTTACACACACAGAGCCTTGAAAACGGCAACACCAAATCAGTATTTCCCACAAAAACAAAAAATTCCCTTTGAATATTGAAGCTGTTTTATAAAATATATACTTACTACTGCATAATTAAAAAAGCCTCTGCAACTTTAATGCATATTGCCCTTGATCATGTAGAAGCAAGAAAGAACAAAATCATTAGGAGCTAAATTATTATAGTAGCCTGTTATCGTAGTGTAATCTTATTAAAGAAAATTCATGCTGGTGTAGCCTCTTACCTTCGCCACTTACAGAAGAACCATGTGGTGTATTTCTGAGTGCACAGAGATAATAAAATTATAGTGAATTATGCAGCCTACATATGGAAAAAGAAGTGTAATTCTGTTCCTCTGAGGAGGGATGCTGATTTTTCTCGGGGAGGCAAAACCAGCACTACTCAGTTACTAAGCATAAAGGGACTATTCATTATTATCTGCAGACAGGCGATTTTGGAGAAGATCTAGGGGCTGCCAGAGCAAAAAGGCACAGCTTGCTGCTGTGGCTTGGCCAACAGCCAGTGCCGCTTGCTGGGCTTCAACAGCATCCATAACGCCGCTCGGTGTGGGTGCCTGCACCTGCCCACCCAACCACGCGTGGAGCCCTGTGCCACGGACCCGGGGCACCACCGGGCGTACCCCGACACGGCAGCGCCGGCCGGCACTCGTGCTGCTCTCCCTCTGCTCAGCCCTTCCCAAGCTGATGAAAAGCTGCGGTGCATCGCTGGGAGAGCTCCCTCCCTGTGAACATCCCTGCAATGGATCCTGCCTGGCTGATGGCACTACTCGAGTTCAGCGCCGTTGTAACTCGTGCTCATTGGCAGGGAGGACAGTGGCCGCTGCTCTGGCTTCCCCGCGGCTCAGCGCCTGGCCGTGGCTGTCCCTGTGAGCTCTGGCTGCGCTCTGCCAGGATGCTGCACTGGAGTGGGGCACGGAAATCCCGCCTGGCCCAGGGTAATGAAGAGGGCAAAAGATGCCACAAGAGCCCAGGCATAACAGAAGGCCAAAGCAAGCTGTCCGCAGATGGAGCGGGGAGCAGACCTGGCCCTACAGCTCCGCTTTCCACCAAAAAATCATCGTGCACACCTGGCCAGAGCTGACCACACTGGCATGGTCTGGACCAGCCCATGGCGATGCTCATCCAGCCCTGTTCAGCTCAGCGAGCTGTTTGAGGAGACGACGGGCCACACCGTGAAGACCTCTGCGTTTTGTGTCTTTGGGCCAGCTACTCTCTTTCCTAACAAACCTCTACAAATGGAGTTCGGCTGGTCACGAGTTAGGGACGCACAACAGAGAGCCTGTAACCTGATTTAAGCACCAGCAGCGCAAGAGAGAGAGGCCTCACTTCCCTCATCACCTGCTGTGAAGGACAGGCACACAATTAAAAGTTTTCTGTAAATGTTAATTACAGTGGACTTACTTAGCTAATGACCAATTGATCTTTTGATTGTATTACGTTTAGAAGTGTAATGAACTTAACTGAAGTATGGATTACAATCTTGTTCTAATTAAAACAAAAACGTGTGATATATATTAGCCATCAGAAAGGGTTTTCATGGCTGTTTGAGGTCAAATTGTTGAAAATATTAACGTGTTGTCTAAAGCCTGCAGCACTTAATTAGATTCTTCATCCAAGTGGAATTCATGTTACTTCAAACGATGCATCCAGGTAAGATCTTCTTGTGCACTTAGAAACAGCTAGAATATAGATCTGGCCCGTTACTTCCATGCTAGCACTTCTCTGTCCTCTAGTTACAAACCCTGACTTCCTCCGGCCCCTCCGATCCAGTGGCTTGGGGAAGAGGTCAGGAGAGCTTACACTGCTGAACCACTCGGTGCAGATGCATTTTGCATCTCACCACAGGAAGAGCTGTACCATTTGCTACCCTGCTGCTGCGCACCAAGAGTAGAGCAGGGAGGTCGTCATTATCTTGCAACAGATGGATAGCAAACACCACGTATTGCTATCAGCAGCCGCGGGGAAAAGGTGTTTAGCATTCATACCTCACTAGCGGCCAAGCGAAGCTCTGCTCAGAAAAGTAAAGCAGAGCTCAAGAGACCACAGGGTTGAATGCCAGGAGTGCTGGAGGTCAAGGCTGAGGGAAGAAGAGCTTGCATCTCTTGCCTGCGCCGTGCTACAGCTCCGCCTCTCGCCTTTGCAGCCCCAGGAGGAACTGACCTACTTTAATCCAACATTTTGATGCCAAATGAAGAGGGGACTGGAAACAGGACATTCTCCCTGGAAAGTGCTGGACTTAATTTCTTCCACTCCTTTGGCAGCACCTGTTTCTGCACTTCTTTAAGACTAAACACACAGTCCTTTCCTTTTTTTTCCGGATGCTGCCCGAGGCAGGAGAAAGCCATTTGCTCCACGTGACTTCTCCACCCAGCTCCTATAAGATTCTGCAAAGTCAAAAAGCCGCTGCTCCTGAGGCCTCTGCAATCTTCCAAAAAATATTTTAAAATAACTATGATCCCTTTTCTCCCAGCCATGACCTTTGCCTGTCTTCAGTAACTCTTCCTGCGAGAGCTTTGTTTCTAAACCACCTGCAGATGCTTGGAAGGACACAGGAGAAATGCAAACTTACCTCCAAAGGGCAACAAGATCCCCAAAACACTGGGCTGACTCAGCCTGTTAAAGCACCGACAGGCTGGTGCATCGCTTATTTCAATTTGGTGCCAGGGTTTGCTTTTTGAGGAAGAGCCCAGCTGGTGTCATTGCTCCAGGTGCCCCCAGCATGTCAGGCACGCTGCGGGACACCCAGCTGCTCACTCCGGCAGCGTGCCGGGCGGGAGCGGAGCTGGTGCAAGGAATGTGCTCCCTAACGTGGCTTCCCCCAGACAGACAGTCGGAGCTGTGGGGAGTTGGAAATGTGCTGGTGTCCTGTGGAGGAGCAGTGGAGAGGCTCTGTAAGAGCAGCAGCTGCTCAAAGGCAGGGCTGGGGAGGAAAACGGCTGAGCTCAGGAAGAGCTTGTGGTTATGAGTCAAGGTGTCACAAAGCAGCATGTGAGGTGACACTTAGACCAATCTGAACTAAAGGCTTCCTGCCATCGAAACGTCTCATTTGGGTCACACTTGAAGCAAACCATGCTCAGCACAGCCACACAGCAACACCCTGCCTCCAACACATGACGGAGGTGTGCAACTTGTTGTAACAAGTCTGACAGTACAAACTCTTGGGGTCTTGGTGCCACAGCAGTGACAACCCACACACACCCACAATCCTGCCGATATGTCTTCCTCCAGACTTTGATACAGCAACTTACCGGTATCTTTATGACCGCTCAAGTCACCTCTCTCAACCCAAGTCACTGCCTGAACAGGGAGCCTGGGATCAGCAGAGCCCCTGCCACCGCTGCACCGCTGCTGAGCCCTGCCACGGCAGTGCCATGACGTCTGTGAGTTCCAGGGTAACTTCATTTCAGACAGCCTTAACTGGTCATGTTAACAGTTAGTAACTGGTGTTTACCCAGTATATCAAGTCCCCGCTACCATGCTTACCCGGCTGTGCCCTGCATTAAAAGAGGGAGGAGACTTCACACTAGAATTTGGAAGTTGATTTAAAAATCCTCCTTGCCTGATGTGCAAGTCCATGGTATGAGTTTACGAGCAAGGCAGAGAGGGTTTGAGGCAGAGGGTGAGGGCTGCATTGCAACCATTGCCTCTGAGAAGAGATACCCAACTGAGTAGAGAGGAGATAGCACTGGGGGGAATACCGCAGGGAGTAAACCTAATTATGTGCCTATTAGGTTGCCAAGAGCTGGAGGGACAGAAGATGCTGTAAGGTGAACACATTAGCATAAGACAACATCACTCATGCTGACAGCCCCAAAAAGGAGAGAGCCTGTAGCCAGAAGAAGCCACATCCAAACAACTAAAAACCCTGCAAATCCATTGTGAAATAAAGATGAAGTCAAGGAGAAGATGATTCAACCTAATTCAAGGACGAAGACAGGACTTGACGACAGCAACAGTCAGAAGCAGAAGTGCCCAGCATCTGTTAGGAAGAACAGACAAAAAATCCAGCTGCTCCATCAGGGAGGCACAGGTCTGTGATGCCCCACGCAGAGGTCCCCTCCCTGCCAGCGCTACGACTCTGAAATGCAGTGGCCAGGGGTGGAGGGAGACAGCATGGAAGCTGTCGATGGGATGCACATCTGGGGACAGGCTGGGCACACCATCGCCGCAGGGGTGGGAGGAAGGCTGGGAGTGCGGCTACAAAGCAGGCACTGCTCTGCCTGGTAACGGAGAAAAGAAATGCACCGAAGATCTGAAGCAAGAGAAAGCTGCAAGGAGTTTCTACTTCGCATCCGGCGCTGCTGCCACTGAAACCGTCCGAATCCCAGCACGGCAGCCCCAGCGCCAGAGGCCGCGTCGGGGGGCTGGACTCAGGCATGTGTGCACCCATCCGAGGCAACCTCGCTCCGGCATCACCCCTCTGCTCGCCACGGCACCTGCAAACAACCTCCTGCAGGCAACACGAAAGGCAATTCTACTTGTTCAGCTTAACAACGAAGCTACCTTCAACTCCTCCCTTTGCTGGGCTCATTCGCTTCAGGGATGTAAAAGGGGAAGCCTCAAACGCATGTGAGCCCCTACTTCTGTGTACACAAATACTGCCAAGTAACTCGTGCAAGAACTGGGAAGTCTGCAGGCACACGATCGCAAGAGCACGCTGCAGCTAAACAACCTGAACAGAAGTGATATGATTTACTGAGAAAACTAAGCTGTATGTTCCTCCAAAAGCCGCAGATTTTGCTCCTGAGGTTTCTGCGCAATAAATCCCATTAGCGACAGGATTTACATGTTGAGATGAGGAGAGGTACAGCAGGGTTAAGAGAAAGATAACACAGATGCTACTTCACCAGCCCCAGCTAATTTTCACACAACTCTGGTTTTAGATAAAGAGCCTTCCATCGGTTTTTGTACAAGAACAGCAACGCAGACTATTCAAAGGGCGGTAACACACCACTCTCATGGCCAAAGCCACCAGCCTTCTGAACGTGCGTCCTCAGGGAGCACCACAGGGAGCGGGGATGTGCGTTCAACAACTCAGCTACCAGGCTCCATCTCTTCCCCGAGACCTTTCTCAGCTCCTGCTTTGGGGCAGACAACAGGACAAAACTATTTCGAGTGACTTGCTAATTGCATTTTGTACTATCAATGGATTATGTGCAGAACCAAGCAGGAGCAGACAGATTTATTCTGTATTATGGCTATTTCAGGGAGTTACAGTGAACACCGAACCCCCCACAGATTCAGTAAGGGACAACATTAAGGCTTTGTTACAGCTGAGCAAATGCTTAAGAGCTTCACTGAAAACAGATGAGCTGAAAAAACCTTAAAGTGTTTAACAGACCTGCAGCAGCCACGGATGGCTGTTTTCACAGCCCCATAAAATAGATACTAAAAAAAAGAACAAGAAAAACAAAACAAAGGAAATCCACTTTAGCTGAGATAAACTGCACCTGGGCACACGTACACACCCAAAAAAGCAACAAGAGGCATCTCACAAGCTAAAATGAGCTCCTCTTTCCCAAGACTGTCAGGTATGATCATCTGTGAAACAGGAATGTGAGCCGGTGCTTCTTTTACCAAAACAATGAAACTAAACGTTATTTTTGAAAAGTTTATATGAAGCTAAGTAAGGAGGATAACCCCAGCCCCTTACAACAAACCTCTGACATCTTATAATGCGTGCCAGAAGGGAGGTGTAACCTCTGAGCACAGCTCAGTCCTCCAGCATCCCTGTGTTCTCGACACTCCATCATGAACCGCCTGGCTCTGAACCATCACCCGCCCCTCGCTGCACTCCTCTGGCACAGCTACAGAGGAAAGGTTTGTGTAAATCTTTGCAAAATCTGAAACGGAAATGAGGTTGCTTGAATGAGCTTGTAAAGCAGCATCCTCTGGGTCTCAGAGCTCCAGCCAGGTAATATGCTGCCTTCACTGAAACAAGCAGGTGAATTTTCCAGACTTCCCCCAAACGAATGGTCAAGTCTATGCAAGACCAGAGGTGAGCCCTGTCAGTCCACGGGACAGCAGCCAAATCCTCTTGTGAGCCCAATAACAGACTCCCCTGTTGCCCTTATGTGGCCTCAGCACAAACCCAAGCCCTTCTGCCCTTTCTGCACATATGTATATATATATATACATGAATGGTGTGGAAACTAGATAAGGATAACTCAAAACGGAGCTGCTGCTGTTCAGCTTCCCCGTGGTTTTGCAGAGCATGGGCTCCTTTGAGCTCTTCCCATCAGACAGACTTCGTCCCGTGTCGGGACAAGGCTTCCCCCCCAGCAACGGAGATGATCCCCCTCTCCCTGCCCCCAGCTCCCTGGAAACCAGAATGCAGGATTTGGTTGCATGACTATAAATGGTGAATTGCATAGGCCAGGAAGGATTATTTATTTATTCATTCATTCCTCAGCACATGCAAAGCCAAATTCTGCCTGTCTCCTGGGACTATGTGCGAGAGCTAAGGGCTGCGGACCGGTCGCTGGGGTGAAGTCCCCAGGTATTGTCAAGTGCATCGTTTTATTGTGCAAATAAATCTTCCTGAAGCTACAAATGAGGAATACATTTGGGACAGAGGCTTTATCACTGCACAGCAGCATTCTGAAAGCATGCCCACCTGTCCCTTCTCAAGAAAAAATACTAATAGTGGGTCTTCAGGTGCCTGCCGAACCTTTATGTATCACTTTATAAAGTGACACCCAGGGAGGTCCCTCTTACCTCCCCCTTCAAGCACTCTTCTCCGCTTTTCAGCTCTTGTAACCAAGGGTAACACCTGAATGGTCCCAGGCACTCTGATCTGCTCTTGGAAAGCATCAGGTTGGTTTTCTTTCAACTTCATTCCTCTGTTCTCCCTTCTCCTCGCCATGCCTGTTCATCAAGCTCAGCTCACCTCATTCCCTGGGAACAGGATAACTAGTAATGAGGTGACTGGCACCTTTCAACATTTTTCCCTGGGAAGGAAACTCCTCCCTGACGCTGCAGCAATGTGTGACACTGGGCAGCACTGCGGTGCCATCTCACTTGGAGAACACAGTCCAGCTTTGCACTTGTGAAAGGGGTTTAGCCGCTGGTGTCGGTGGATTTGCACCCACCTACATCCTGGGCTAAGTTTGTGCCTTAAAAGTCATGTGCTAAATTTGTAATGCTTCCCTCCCCCACCCCTCTGCAGTACGGGTGTTTAAGAGGAGCATCGCTGGACTGCTCATCCCGGAGGATGCTGTTTGCTTCCCACCCCAGACAGAGGCCACGGGCACATATGGAGGCTCCTAGGTGGTCCTGGCCCTGGTGGGCATCAGCTTGACAGCCCCTTGCAGCCTCAAAGGTCCCCCAGAGCACCAGCACCCACTGACAGACGCGGCCAGTGCCAAGACCATTTCTAGCAGTGCAATGTGACCACCCCACAGCAGCACCCACTGGCCTGCCTGAGCTTTGTTTGCCATCTCAAAGCCCTCACGAGGGCTTAATCCTGTTTTTAGATCTAATCCATTAAACAAATGCGTTATCCCTACACAGATTTGCTTTTTTTACTGAGCTCCAGCAAAGCTCTGTGTCAAGTCTCTCTGTCAGACAAGATTTTTGCAGTGGCCTGGCTGTGAGCACAGATCTTGGCAAAAAACTGCCTGGGACAGACAAACCCTCTGTCCTCCAGCATGCCTGCACGTAGGCTTGGCAACTCACCCCAGGAAACACACCAAAAAAATGACATTTTGTGCTTCTCCTGAACAGCATGACCATGCTCTCCAAGCCCTGAATGGTGCAGGAGGCACTACGAGCCGCTGCCGTGCAGCACTGCTCTCCTGCACAGCCACCAGACCCTCCCCAGGATATGTAGCACCGCCACGTGATTTTCTGTCCTGGAGTCCCTTGTTATCTCCCCAGGGTGAGAAACTGCAACAGCACTCATAGCTATGCAAAAGCCTGGTCTTTACCCATGGCCTGATCAAAATAAAAAGGGAAGACAGTCTGCTGAGAGTCTTCTTCTATCTTCTCAAAGCAGAAGTCTCCAGGATCCTTGCAAGCTAAGGACTCACCCCAGTCCCTTCTCCACTGTGCTTCCAGCTCAGGTTCAGCCCTCACTGCAAATGCCCCCGTCAGTCAGGAACGGGCCAGAGTTCAGCAACAGGAACAGCATCCTCAGCTTCACACCCACCAACGCCTGAGCACGGCACGGCACGGCAGGAGCGCGATGTTGGCCCCCCCGGGCTGAAGGGCACAGTCCACTCGGGGTGCAGGGGCACGCGGGCTGTGCCTGGGGCACGGGAGGTGCTGGCAGAGATGGCAAGCCCCCTGCCCAACTGCCTTTTCTGGGTGCTGAACCCCCGTACTATAACTCTCCTCACTTTCCCTGCATCTGTCTTGGGAGAGCCAAGCAAAGCTCTGCACCCTTCCCTGCAGGCGATGCTTGCCTTTAGCCAAGCTGCTGTCCCCACCCAGTAACTCGTACAGCATTTCTCCTTCACCTTGATCCAGGTTCAAATCAGCTGTCAAAATACCGAGAGGTTTGGTTCCAGTTCCAGGACAGAACCCCCAAATCCTTGGCACCGCTTTGCAGACCGAGCTCTGCACCGTTCTGCCGTCGGTCCAGGACAAGGTCCCGCAGGAGGCTGCGCGCTCCCCTCTGCAGCAGCCTGCCAGCACTGCTGCCCGCGGGGGGGGGTGTTAATAACCTGAAAAAACTGAAATAACACAAAAACGGAGTGATTCTGTGCTCTGCAGGACAACGGCCCAACGCTTCTTAAATAAAAGTCCTCGAGTTACAAAAGCATCCTGCAATTCCACAGACTTTTACAGCGAGAGCTCCAGCCGCAGGGTACCACGGTGCACCCCAAGAGCTGCGCGCCCACGGACGCCAGCACTGCCTGCCACGCTGCTGGGACCCCAGCTGCCGGCCTGGGACTGCCTCCTTCGGATGTCACACAACGGGCCAAATCCTGCCTGCCGCCACCTGAAGGCAAGGGTACTGTGAGCAGGTGAGGACCGAAGAGTCAGGCTCAAGGTATATATGCTATCTACAGGCTAGAAAAGAAAGGAAAGTAATTTTTTTATTATTATTATTTTCAACTTACAAATAGAGCAGAAGACGAACTCAGCAGGAAGAAATTCCAGCACTTTCCTTTTAATTGAAAATAGATCCATAAAATCCTGCTAAGTCTATTGGCTAATGCAAGCACTGGGGGGCAGCTTAAATACACTTCCCAAGGGCAGGGTACGTTACGTTCATTACATTTAAAAGTCACTGGGGTCTAAGTTTAAAAATAAAAACTACACATACGTTCCCTCCCCGCAGACTTCACTGAGTACCCACCCGCTCCTCCTGACCGCCTGCTAACACAGGAAACCCGGTTTTGGAAATGCTCCCAAAGAGAACAGAAGTAATGGTGAGTCAGTGATCAGATTTTCAAATGTGATGTGTCGGTGATCAGATTTTCAAATGTGATGTGTCAGCTCTGGCATAGTGGAGCGTCCTGGTGTGCTAAACCTGCTGATCACAGGAATTCCTACAGGTGGGAGTTGAGAAGAGGGGTTTCTTCACATCCAGTAGATCAATGACCTTCAACAGTTATCAGGTCTCTTCACGGTTTAGAAAGAAAGAAAGAAAAAGCAGATGCCTTTAATTAAATGCCTTTAATCTTCCTACTACACAGGGCACCGCATAGCAAAATTATATGTATGTATCAAAAGTAAACTAAATTCAGACATCAAAAACCACACCTGAAGGTCTGTAATAATTTTTTATCCACGCCTTTTCAATGCATTTTTCAGCCATGAGATGCCAGCGCATGGCAGGGAGCAGCCGTCACCAGTCCCCGCTGCCAGCTGGAAAGCTGGGCCCCACCATGACATAGGACATGAGTCATGTCACTTCACGCTGAAGCAAAACAAAAGCAATGGGAAACTTGCTTTCTTTAAGGCTCAGCTGCTTTAAGGAGCTTGCTTTTTTTAAGGAATGTCTGCTCCAGCGATGTTGGGAAATGGGGAATGGGTCTGTGGGGAAACAGCCTTCCCCAGGCAGAGACAGAGGAACTCGCTGTCTTTGATGCCATCTACTGGGAAGGTGCCTCCATGACCTGGGACCTGCTGCTCTGCTGGAGACCGTAACATGACGGTTTGCTCCGACGGGGAGTTGGATGCTGCAAGCGGGATGCAGGCTCGAAAAGGCTGCCCAGCCGAAGTGATGCTCTTTGGGATCCACAGATGCAGCGGGACTTGCACCAGCACAGCCCAGGTTTGTAGAAACATGCTGTACTGGTCCTGCAAGCCTGCCGATGCCCAGAAAACCAGCAGGAAGGCAGAGCCCAGGGAATGAGCACTGCCGTGGGAAAGGAGGGCAAGGAAGAGGCTGTAAGGTTTGATCTACGGGAGGTTATGGCCCTCCTAGGAGGGGAGAGGAGGGACCGAGCAGCCTGTTGGGGCAGGAAGGGTTCCTCCGCTCCCAGCCACAACAGCCAGCGCGGGCACTAGTCTCTGAAATCAGACAATGTTGGGCTGTTGCCTGTAAATGACCACAGAAACAAGATTTGGATGGTATGTCTGGAATCCCAGAGGATGGACCAACCTTCAAGTCCCTCCACAGCACCAAGTTTCCCTCCCCACCCGGCTGCCTTTCAGTGCAGCAGACAGGCTGGTTACAGGAAAAGCAAGGCTCATTCACCTGCTTATTTCACATTACAACGTTTCTGATGCTGACGCCATTTTCCCCCAACGTGCTGGTCAGATGCCACGCTGCAACGGCCCTGGCACTGTCCGCAGTACCCACATTACTGGAGGATGCTTGATGAAAACACTGCAAGACAGAGAAACAACACTGCCACGCTTTTTTGAGTCCTGGCTATTTCAGGAAGGTGTTAAACACCATATTTAATCTCCTGAAGGGGTTATTCAGGGGGAGGTTGTACATTTCCTTTAGGAATCCCAGCAGATGAGACCAAGATTGGCCCAGGGCTATTTTTTTTTGTTTCTCTCCTAGCAATTATGATTTGCAGATAGGAAATCCCTGCCAAGTGCCCCAACTACAGGGCATGTGCTGGCTCTGGATGTGGAGCCAGCACTGACTTGGAAAGCAGGCACAGCAGTCTCAGTATAAAGGACACTTCTCCCACACTGTCTTCTGAAATGAGCTGGACAATACAGTGACAGCCACGCAGCTTTCTGGAGACAGTGGCCTGTCTTCTCGGCAAGAGTGTGGCCACTCTAGGGAGTATTATATCCTGCCCCGAGTCTTCCTGTGGTTTTATAGTCATATAGTGCTGTGCCTTTGGAAACATCCTCTTTCCTCTTGCTGTACAAAAGATCCATAAAATAAGGAGAGGAAAAGAACTATCTACCCAGGGGAAGCAGTAAAAGTGACGGCAAACAACACGCGGTTGGTATGCAAACTGCAAACTCAGAACAGATAAACCGAATAAATAAACTTTTCTCGAATCTCCTGTAATTACTCAAAACTTCCCTGTTATTTGTAAGGACGGCAGGCTGAACAAGGCAGAGGAGAAGCCTAAGCTAACAGCAGGTCTTCATATTTCCACGTCGACTTCATCTCCAGTCCAATAAATACACAGTCCAAGCAGCTGGCCCGCGCATTATCGTGCCAATAGGTTGTTCGTTATCACTATTTGTTGCTTGTGCACAGCTTGGACATATAGCAGAACCAAGAGTTTTCAAAGGGAGTAACAAACATGCCTGAGAAACTCACTTATTTGGAAATAAAACGCTTTGAAACAACACAGACCCTTAGGAATCCCTTTGGGATTTGTGTGACCGGAGTAACTCCAAAGCCAGGACCCACCTCCACAAAGGACAACCCATTGCTGGGGGGGGGGGGGGTGTTGCTCTGCAGGCTGGAGGGCAGCTCTCTGCCCCGTGCTCCCGAAGGGACATCACAGGGCAGAGTCCCCAGGGCAGCTGCAGGAGCCCACCAGGACCCCCAGCATGTCCACGCTCCTGCCCAGTCCCAGGCTTCAGCAGGGACCCGCAGTGAGCAGGGCTGAAGAACAGCCTCATCGCATGCAACTGCCTCTTCTTGCTCCCAGCACATAACGAAGCACAAGAAGAAAGCAAGGCAGACACACAGATAAAGAAAGAAAGAAAGGCAGACAGGAATCTGGGGTGAAGAGACAGAGAAGGGAAAAAAAAAAAATGAGGAAAATGAAAAGATGAGCAAAGACTCCATGACCTGAGACGGAGTAAGGGGAGGAGGTGACTGAGTTCGAAAAAAAAAGGCAAATTCAGTGTATTCTGCTCATGGGGCAACACATATCTTTGTTTAACAGGTTTTGCTGCCTCCAGCATTCCCTGGGCATCTGCCACAGAGATCTGGGCTGACTCTCCATACAAACAAGTGGGATTGATTAAATTCTATCACACTCTCAAGGATTTCTATAGGCATATGTCCTATACATTTGCAACACAGAGATCCGGCCAAATTCCCCACAGAGTAATTGCTATAGAAAACTGGTGTTTTACTGCCTAGTCAATCTTCTAGGAGTTTCCTATAAAGATAGGAGCTCCTGGATTTACCTGGCAACCAGCCACTTTCCAGATGATGGCCACCTGGGATCAAGTCGGTTTGCTAACTGGTCAAGACAGCGCTGAATACCGCTGCAGTCTGCGCTCAGCCAGCCCCAGCCGAACACCGCACCGCAGCCCCAACACCCCATGCAGAAACACTCAGACCAGGCAGAAACGCTCTCGGTTGCTTTTCGTTCCCTGCCGCCTCCTGCCAGTTGAGCGGCTGGTCCATCAACGCCGCCTGCCAGGCTGCCTTGGAGGAGGGGAACGGCTGGTAATCAAGTCAGCACTGAAAAGGTCAGGCAGAAGTAGAAGGACGCTGCCAATTACCCTCGTGTTTAAGTTGTTTCACCTCTCCGCTGTTTGCCGTGCCCTTGCAGAGGGCGATGAGATGGGGCTTCTCTCCAGCCACTCTCATAGGACTGCAGACTTTTCCATGCAAAAACCATGGGTGCATGTGAGCTGGAGCACCGCAGCTTTTCTGCACGTTTTTCCTTGAGCACTGCTTTCTTGGATAAAACCCACCTGGCCATGTTTGTGGGTTTTGCTGGGATGTAGCAGGGCCCTGGAGCACAAGCTGGGCTGGTCTGGCACTCCACTTTCAGCCCCAGATTCCTCTCCACCTACGTAATGGTTTGGTTTGCTTTTCCCCCAAACCTCTCCCTACACCTTTTCCTCAAGCTTGCAACACAGCTTGATTCCTCAGGTAAAGTCAGGAGGGCCAACACAGACTGTCACCAAGGCACTCGGGGTTACAGCATCCTGCACAGAAGAACCAGGCTTCTCCTGGGAAGGGATGCCTGCAGGATGTCCCCACACCATCCAAAGGGGACGGTGTGGGAACGGCTCAGCCATCAGCAGCAAGTAGGTCCCACTCAGCAACTTCAACCTGTGCAGCAGATGATCCATAAAGGGCAGAAGAAATACACGCGTGGGCACGGTGCCAGCATGAGAGAGGGGACTGAGGGAGGTCTGTGACTGCCTGGTTTGCCCAGAGCCACCCAGAGATGATTTCTGCCCCCAGGACAAGGGCGTACGATGGTGGGCACTGCCTAAGAGCCAGCAGCACGCCGGCGTCAGGAGGCAATGTGCTCGTGTGCACCTACCAAGCCTGGCAGGAGCAGCAACCAGGCTGGGGCCAGGACAGAGGTCTCCATCCAGACCCCTCAACAACCAGGATCTGGGCTGCTGACAAACCCTGCTCCTCGAGCCTCCCAACGCAGTCACCCTGCATGACAGCACAGTGGCCCGCAGCCAGGCAGGGACAGTCGCTGGGATGACAGCGGGGACCTGAGCTGCAGGAACTGGGAGCTGCAGAGCTGTTTATCCATTCCCATCAGATCCAGTCGCTCCTTTCGATCCAGGAAGCATCTGTCTGGATGAAACGATGCTCTGCATTATTATTCAGCGTGGGTAAGCTTGAAGCGTTTACATGGCAAACTCCACCGCTTCCTTTTAATTGTCTTGTTCTTTTGGTAACAGGCTGTGCTTTGGCAGGGACAAAGCCCTTGAGAATGGCCATACTAGTACACAAGTGTGTGGGATAAGGGTGCCAGAAGAAGCAATTTTGAGCTAAATAATGTATGCTGCAGCTGGAACGGAGGGTCCAAGGCACTGATGGAAGGCAAGGAGGTTACTCCATCCCCCGCTCTGCAACTATCCTATTTACCATCTCCTGTAACGCACTTCCCAAAACTTTCCAAGAGCCTCTTCGAGCAAATTCTGAGAAACTTTGTGTTTACGCGACATGAAAACACTCTCCTGAGACACAGCACGAATATTGCCACAGCGGTTTTTGTAGCTGAAAGGGATCCCAGGTCAGGATCTCAAGAATGCCTCTGCCTCTTGTGACTGGGGTGTGCAATGTTTTAAAAGCAATAAAAAAACCAGGAAGAAAGCAACACATGTGGGAGCTGCAAGACCTTTTGCAGCTCTTCAGGAGTGACGGGAAAGTGACGGCTTCAGCCGGAGAGGAACCAGACCTGCACATGGCTCTCCAGCCTGACGAGCCTGCCACGTACAAACGGCATGCTCCCTCGTCCACAGCCGCGCCGGAGCTGCTGCACAGCTGGCAGCACGAGCCAGCCGCAGTGCACTCCTAAACCTGCCTCCTGCTGCCAGACACCCAACGTGTATAATTTTTGCCGAGGCTTCAGCAGGAAACCGGTGAGATACAAAGACCTCAGGAAGCTGCTCTGACTTCCTAACACTCACGAGTGGCTGTCGGCTCTCACGTTCAATGACCTGCCTACAGAAGGGTTGAATGTGGAGCAGAGCTGGCACTAAGGGTACTGGCTCTGCCCTGGGCAGGTGTGGGGGGGTACGTTTTGTGCTGCTGTCCCACTGTTTTCCCAAGCACATGCAAAGATGTCTTCCTCTGTTTTGCTCAGGCCAACCGCTTCACAGCTCCCAGGCCTAAAAGCACTGATGTTCCCTAACCAAGCACCAATCCCACACCATTCGATAGCTTACCCGAACGCTTCGGGACTTGGATGCATACAAAAATGTGACTCGGCCACCAAGGTGAGGGGCAGGCAGGGATGGCAGCACGGGAACTGGGAGCACGGGACTGTAAAGATACTGCTTTGACAACCAGGGCACTGAGGCTGCCTGATACACCCCCAAACACACGTTCAAACCCCTCATCCCCCTCCCTCCCCAATTACGTGACCCGTCTGGAGCCTGGGCCCTTCCCGGTGACAGTGCAGCAGGACAGTGACAATGCACCCTCCTGCCCGTTCGTATAAGAAGGCGTAGTACCGAGCTGCCACGCCAGTTCAGACAGGCAGCCCGATCTAATTGTGTATTCCACTTTCAACAGTGGCCAGTTTCTGACAGCGGTTTAGGAAAATGTAGGAGATTTTATATTAGAATTTGTGCCCTGAAGGAAAATTGCCTTTTGAATTTTATTAGCAAGAATTTGGCTTGTGTCTTGAAACAAAGGTTTACAGTGCTACCGAGCCCCTTGGACTGAAACCCTGCCTCAGAAGGAGTCAAAGCAAATTTTCCTTCTGTCTTCTTTGGACCATTATTTTCATCTTTCAGGATTTGTTGTTTGGGGTTTTGTGTGTGCTTATAACAACCCTAAAATCCCACGGCGCTTTAGAGTTGAACGGGAAATCAAGGCTATGCGTTTCAACTCCTGCGAGGCACGCTGGCCTGGACAAGGTGCTTTCTTTCATGGTAAGAAAATAATAAATATTCAGCCAAAATGCAGCACAGCTCACAAACCCACAAATGCAGACAGGCCTAGCAATTATGAACTTGCTACAAAAAAGACCAGCAACAATTATTAAACTCCAGTCCAGGCGTTTTCCTCTAATATTAAATGATGGTAACAAAAGGGCTTCCAGGCCCATAGCTCTGCTCCTTCGCCTGCCCTCATTTTCACAGATTCTGCACAACCTCTCTTTTTCAGCAAAGCCTGTATTGTCCCAAAGGGATTGTCCTTGCTGTGCTGCTATCCCTGCTTCTAACAGAGGTTTTCAACTTCTATAAGGTGCCAGGATGGACAGGTGCTATCCGTGGCTTGTCAGAGGGAAACAGCCGTCGGCTCTCCTGTTCACACACGCGCTTGCTGCTATGACCTTCCCTGCACGGGGAATTTCTAAATACATAACGCCTCTCCTTACACGCAGGAAAAAAACCTGCAGATATGCTGGAAAGAGAAAAAATAGGCGGCTCCTGAAGAGGGCACAGAACGAGCTTTGTCCCCTTCCCCACGGCACCGACAGCTAAAGCTGCCTACGAAGGTCAGGTACTTCTTGCCTGCAAAGCAAGTGGAAGAATAGCATTTTGACGGATTCTGGCTGATTTTTGGCCTGTGCCTCCCTGCGCTCCCATCTGCATTCCCAGTTCCCACGGCCTCCAAGCAGTGACAGTGAAAATAGCCAGAGCAGCCCAGGGGCTGCGCGGATGAACTCCCAAGTATTTAGATTACTAAACCGCATAAATCCAGTCGATCCTCTGCCGCAGGAAAGGGTTCGGGGTGTTAAATAAATAGACAGTAAATTTCAGTGGATTTGGTAAAATTAGGATTGTCATTACTTTTCCATTCCAAGAAGACTAATCTGGGTTATAATTATCCCGGCTACAGCCAGTCTTTTCAATAGCTCGTACACTGATAAATGAAGCGTATGCTCTCACAAATGCCTCTCCTTCCCCTGATGTATGCAATGTGTTCCAGATGGATGGAGAAATCATTTTTTTTCCTCTTACACTTGCTAAGTTATTTCCAGGCATCCAGTGGGCCAGAGCATCAGCAGGTGTAAATCAGCAGAGCTCTGCCGATTTACTCCACTCCTTATAGCGGGTGAGAATCCAGCCCTCTATTTCTAAACTTAAAATAACGTATTGCACATAAGTGGTCTTCCCTGAGCAATGTCCCGTAAATGAGCGCGGTACAAAAAAACCCCACCAGACAAACACAAGAGACGGTAATTGCACAAATCACTTTGGGCAGGCAATGCAGCGTGCCTGTCAGCTCCTGGAAAAAGCCACCTTAATTAGGCTGATTTAAATGCAGACAGGTTTTTTTTCCCCTTTCAACTGAGGTCTTTGTACCCGCTTTGTAGAAACAGGAGTTGGCCTCCGAGTCCTCAGCCAAAACCTGTCCTTTCGCTCCACTAATGAGAGCCAGGACAGAGGGAAGAGCAACCTCAGCAGAGCCTGTGTGAGCCAGCCCAAGGGAGACCGGCACCTCCGACGCCTGACGAAGGGAGACAGAGACGCTTTTGAGATGAAAAAGGTCAACGCCGCCCTGCGGAGGAACGGATTCTCCCTCTGCCCAGCCATGCCATTCCCCCGTGGTGCCAGGCTGTTCGCAGGGCACTGTGATTTCCCGAGCGCTGCCCGGGGCCAGCTGGGAGCCCATCTGCAGCAGGGCTGAGCCCACACAGATGCCCCCGCCGCAGCCGCGGGCGGTGTTTCCAACATATGTTTACACGTAATGCTCCAGAACTTTCAAACGAAGCATTGTGAGCGACTGACCCTGTGGCCAGCGTTAGTTTTAACCTCTGTGCCTCTTGTCCATCTGCCCACAGTTAAGGCAGGATCTCAAAAGCTCTGCTCCGGAAATAAATGCGTTCATGTTTGTATTTAGCAGGAAGACAGAGTCGAAAAACCCACATGGAAACCAACGATTGTCAAGGGGGAAAAGTTGCTCTGTAAGCTGCCCTACATACGAGGCCGTGTCTGCTCTGTGCACTGGAGAGATGAGGATTTGGTGTGGGGAAGGGGATGTGAGCATTTCATTAAGGACTGCTGCTCAGAGCGAACGCAGGATATGGTCGAATTCATGCCGTAAAGATCCTGCATTTTAAAAGATGGTTATCTGAATATTATTTGGTAACTTGTGCTATGTGCAGCAGCACTGGTCATCGCTGTGTGTCCGCCAGTGCCTCCAGCCGCCATCTCACAGCCCTCAGACCCACTCCCTCTTCCCAAGTAAGTCACAGAATCATGGAATCGCTTAGCTGGAAAAGACCTTTTAAGATCATCAGGTGTAACCGTTAACCCAGCACTGCCAAGTCTGCTGCTGAACCATTTCTGTAAGCACCGCCTCTGTGCATCTTTTAAACACCTCCAGGGCTGGCGACCCCACCACCCGCATTGGGCAGCCTGTGCCAGGGCTTGACCACCCTTTTGGTGAAGATATTTTTCCTAATATCCAATCTAAACCTCCCCTGGCGCAACTTGAGGCCATTTCTTCTTGTCCTGAAAGTCCTCTGCACCCACCTCCAATTCTGCACGTCAAACTACAGGGTGGCTATCTAGGGACGTGTTTTCAAAGAGGTGCAGCTTTAAAAGCCTATATGCATAAAAATACAGCTTTGTACAAAACTACTGTATCATGAAGCTCAGGGGCTGTGGAGAGCAGGGTGATCAGTCATGCCAAAAACTGCAGGAAGGGACTTTTCAAAGCAAAAGCCCATTTGCTTTGGTAGAAGCCAACTCCCCACCTCTCTACATAGTTTAAAGATGACAAGGAAGGCGAGTGTTTGCTAGAACATCTCAACCAGCAAGGAAAAATAAACAGCTTCATCTGCAAGAATAAAAGCCAGTTCTTCCAGTGTGTACCTTGCTTTCATTTATGTCAGCTCCATTAATGCCCTGTGAAATGATGGGTCTGTAGTGGAGCAGCTGACCTGCAGTGGGACTGACATTCACTGCTGGCATACACAGGATTTATTCCAGCTGTTCAGGTTTAGGTCCCTGCCTTTCACACGGTTACTCCAGTTAGGCTGTACTTAACAAAAAGCATCAGGGATCAAAAGCTAAGAAGTTTCCCAGCCTAGCTGCAAGCAGAGATTTGTCTTTCGGAGAGGCTTCAAGCTTCAAGCTTCATGTAAAAAATGGCTAAAACACAGAACGACTGTCCAAGCCCCTCTCCGGTCCATATATTCAACCCTAGCGTGGGAAGGGAACCCCATTCCTGACCCGGCCTGAGCTGCCATCTGCCTTCCAGGGGCTCGGTCGATGCCAATGAAACACCTTTGCAACCTCAGCCTGGCCATTTCCCAGCAGACAACCAGGAATATCCTCATGCTTAGTCAGACAAATCCTACGCAAAGGCTGATGAAGTGAAAAGCAGCTCATCTGCGCCTGGTGCTGCGGCAGATGTCTATAAACTGGCTTGTCAGTAGGAAAAGTTTCACTGCTGTGATGCCCTAAAAGCACGGAAACCCCAAGAAGGGCTGGCACACCTGAACACTTTCCAAAGTCTCTAACCAAACCAATCTGTTTCATATCAGATTAGACACCGATATGGCAAAACTCCTCCTCTCTTTTCATTATCATTGTTGGTCCAAAATGCCCAGCAGTACGCATGAAATCAGCCCTTGACATAGTGTTTACACGTTTTTTCAGCTTCATTTGGGACTCGGAGACCAAACATTGCCCGCGGTTGTGCTTTAGGCATCTTTGCTATAACAGCATTATAAATACATAATGAGAATTTAAAAAGCAGAAGGAAAACACATAATGGAGACGCCCCGTCTAAACATCACACTTAGCTCTCACCGTCTGGAAAGAGCTACAAATTCCAGCATGCACTCATCAACACCGAGGTAAAGGTGTCCTCATTAGAAGAGCACAGGAGTCACCTGGCAGCATCCAGAGGAAAAAAGACATTAAGTTTCAGAGGAAAATTGCCTGCTGCATTTTTTGCACACTATCAATTTGAAAGGAGACAAAGACCCTCAGCACAGAAGCACGAAGAACTGGGTTCAAGTGATTTGGATTTAGAACAACAACAGCAAGGCCATCCATGCTACTTGAGTACAGAGTTGGATCAAATCCCTGAAGGTCAGCCTGGGCAAAGCTGCTTCCAAATGTCAGAGACCTGAAACCAAGGGAGGTCATTCAGTACCTGGCCATCTTGGGTGCTTCCATGGCCACCATGAGCAGTAGCCACGCACTTGCAAGTCTAAATCATGCAGACTCAACCCACAACCATGACTAGTATCACCAGCTATCACTGGGTAGGCTGATGGTCAGACCTTTGACTGCAGCGTTTTAGCACATCTAAAACGAAACAAAACTGTTGCATTTATGGGGCAAGCTCTGCCTGGATGGGACCTTTTTTGCTCCTATCATCTCCCCTCGAGTTACACACTGACAATGCTCCCAAAACCCTTTTCTGACATGCGGCTCCGATCCTTCTCCTCCATCTTTTCTTCCCCATTCCCTCGTTCCCCTGATTCACAGCCACAGGGAACGTGCCGCCTGATTCTCCATTGACACATGCGTTTAGCACTCCTGCGGGGAAAGCAACGAATCTGGAAGCTTTTCCAGCTTCCCCTCTGGATGATGTCACCCTGGGAGGGTGCCAGCCTGGGTTACCAGTGGAAATCCCTCACTTCAGGGTCAGACACCCTCCTATTTTTAGGCTTGATTTCAGCGTCACGCAGCCAACGGCCGAGCTGAACAGTTCACGTTATTCAATGGCAAACGCCTGCCGGAGCTGGAACAAAGCTCGGCTTTGTGGCAGGTGAAGGGGCTCTGCAGCACAGGAGCCCCTTTTAAAGGCAGGCGGCAGCTGTTTCGCTCGGCACGGTGCTCCGGCAGTTCATGCCAAGATGAAAACCACGTCAAGCTCCCACCCTCCACAAACTGCAACTGTAAACCCAAAACCAGGGTCTGAATTTGATCTGGCACCGCGGAGCACTGCTAGCTGCACCCTGCCCCACGTAGCCCTCTGGAAATTCGCACAGCGAGAAACACATCCCCTCCAGTACAAACTGGGAACTGGCAGCATCCCAAGGGGTGGGGAGGGGGATGGGGGAGAGGGGCCTTGTGGCTGCAGCGTGCAGGGTATTGTGCAGCCCACAGCCTGCGAGCTCACATACACCCGCTCAGCTCTCCCCAAATCCTCGTTAGTGCTGAAATAACTCTTCCCGTGAATTTCCCTACTTGCAGCACATGGATCAGCCAATGCCTGTCTTGTGCTTTGGCCATTTAAGCAAGTGATGCGCTGCTGCAGGTAGGGCTGGTCCCCACCAAGATCTGCCCGGTGTGCTTTAGGATGACAGGACTTACAGCTACAGGTGCCCAGCTCCCGCTGCGGAGGCAACCCGGGGACCAGCTCGGGTGTTTGTTTGCTCGGCTGCTGTTGGAAACGGGGCAGGCTGACTCGCAGCCCTTCTCCCCGCAGGAACGCAGCAGCACAGCCACATGCACTGCACAGCCAGGCTGCCCTCCGAGGGACAGGCTGCACAGCTCTGCGTACTGTGTCTGCTGTGTGCGCTGACAGCGGTCACAACGGGCTGGGAGTGAGTGGAAGCTGGCAGGGCAAACCTGACACTCCCTCCTCCCAGTACACCTCAGGGGGCACTCAAAGTGCAACTGGGAATGGAAAAGCAAGCGGAGCTGTGAAATAAAAGCATACACTGGCACAGGGAACATGCAAGAGACGTGGCCAAGAGCACCCTCTAAAATGACGAGCGAGTCCCTGAAAGCACCAGAGAAATTATATTTACACAGGAAGGGGTCTACAGATCAGGAGCGGTACTTAGCAGAGTATTAGACCAGCTGCTGATGTGGGGCCATTTTAGACTTGGTCAGAGTGGAGTTAAGAAAAGGAGAAAGCTTTTGAGAGGAGCTGTGGGTGCCTACAAAGGGCAACAGGGTGTGCAGCAGCTGCAGCCAGCGGCCAGTTCCCCAGCCCTGCTCCCCACGGCACTGAGACCCATCCCTGGTTTTAGATAAGCCTGTGGCTCAAGTTTAAAGAATCAACACAGGATGCAGACCCCATACAACAGCCCCAGCCCTACAGGCTGAATGAGCTTGTGTTCGGCAACCTGTGAGCATGCAGGGCTGAGGTGTAACCATACACACTGCTGACAATGAAAACCACAGGCAAGGACGAATCGTCATCATTTCAGGGTAAAGTGTGAACATGAGTCACATCCCAGCACCAGCTGCAAGCTGTCCTCACCCCCAGCGAAAGGCACTGCCCAGCGCTGGCAGCACCGGGAGCGCTGCCCTTCACCCAAACCCCTTTTCTCACATCACACTTACTCCTGCCACAGCACTCACCGACGGAGCCACTGGAGTTCCCCAGCGTGTGCAGAAGACCTAAAGCTGGCACTGCCGGCTGCTTTCTTTCAAACTCTGGGCAAGCCACCTCGTGCCTCTCAAGGGGGATGAAAACCAGCCGCTGGCCCAAGCCCAGCAGGAGCAGCTGGGGGGGCAGCAGCGCCCATGCCTTGCGGCTGCTCCCTCGGCCTCAGCAGGCTGGCGGCTCCATTCCCACGCACCTCAGAGGACACCTCCCTCCGTCACCTCTGCGTGCCTGCAGCAGGGTCCCCAGCAGGGCTCTGGAACCAGCCGCGATGGCTGGTGGTCCTCTGAGCACCCCACTCCCCTGTGACTGCACGGCCATGTGCCCCAGCAGACGGCAAAACAAACAGGGCCCTGCTCGGGATCTCAAGAGCAGAAAACACACCAGGGACTAGGCAGCCACCCTGGCTTGTTGGTTAAACTCACTCTTCGAGGAAAAAACAAATGTCACTAGATATGCCTGCATCCACGGGCCACAAAGTGCAGCGTTAAAGCACAAATGCCGGGTTGTTTTGTGCATGCAGGGTGCCAGCACAAGGTACTGCCCCTGCACTGCGGCTGCTGAGCGTGTTGACACGGCGAGCGAGAGCCCAAGCCAGAAGATTAAATTTCAGATACCGAACCATTTGCTCCGAGGGCGTTACATCAGCAGCTGGGTTGGCCTGTGCCTCTCCTTGGCTTCTCTCTCCCTTTGAAAACGACACTTTGCTTTGGTCTTATTGATCAGAGCACTCTCCCCTTCCACCGCACTCCCCGTGCTGCTGAGAGGACTCCACGCACCACGCTAGCCAGGATGACATTTAACTACAGGGAAAAAAAAATATGCAGAGAAGAGGAACCTGTGTTTTTAAAAAAGGAAATCTCTAGTGAAACCACAATTGTGTAGCTGTCCCAGCTGTGCCATTTCTGCAGCACATTTCAACACGCTCATTAGGATTTTTACGGAAATAAAGTAGTTAGTGATTGGTATGGTATTCATCAACGCTGTCAAATGCTGAACAAGCTAACACAGCTCAGCATTCTGCAAGTGACAAGTGTTGAGAAACACTGCTGCGCTCAGCCAGCTCCCAGGACTGCTTCGCTGTGGAATTTCTCCACTGCAGCCTTATGCTGGTGCTAAGAAAAGGGCCCTGAAGATAGAAATAAGCAAGGACCTGCTCCCTGTCCCGTCTCATAGCCTGCAGCGCTCGGGCTTGTACCAGGGAGGGAGGCCAGGGGTCCAGCAGGAGCTAGAGCTGGGCCTGTCCCACCCAGAGCCTGCGGGTCCCCTCAGAACGACAGCTCGGCTGCGGCCACGGGTGTCTGCAGTGACAGCGGGTGCTGACAGGAGAGATGATGCTGATGAGAGAGATCAACACACTCTGTGGAAACCCTGGAAAGCCCCTGAGCTGCCTCCTTTCAGGCAGTTCTGGCACCACCACCTCAGCTCACGAATTATCTATCTGCAGAGAGGACAGAAAGGCAAAGGTGTTGGATACGCAGCTGCCAAGGGCTCTGGTGTCGCTCACGCAGGCGCACGACCATGTCAGGTGGAGGACGGCTGCCAGCCCAGGCTGAAAGACCATGTACTACCAAAACATCACAGCACCAGAGCAAAAGAGACTGAAAGCAAAATGGTCATTAGCTTTGGATGCTTTTCAGAGAGGGTCTGGAAGCGGTTTAGTGCCATACATCAAGCCCACCTGACCCACGTGCCCTCTCAGGTCCCACTGCCTCTTGCTTCTAGTAGCAGATACTGGTACCACCTCCTCCTCTTTCAGCCCTTTATTTATCAGCTTTAGAAGAGAAATGGAAACCTTTCAGACAGCTGTCTCTGCTAGTGCATGTGTTGTGTGGATGTCAAGCAAAAGGGGAAGCAAAACTGCAGCACAGGCTGATTCGGTCACTACCATCTTGGTTTGCAAAATGCAAATCGCTTCCTTTCCTAGGTGTTTGAGATGTGACAGCTGATCAGGGCAGCACTGCTAAGGAAAAGTCAGTGCTTAGACAGGTAGAGAGCAGAACTGTCCAGGTTGCGGAGTGATATTACTCTTCCTCACTGGCCTGATCCCTTCCTCCCTTATTTGTCCTTGCTCCTGCTCTCATCACAGACTGATCTCTTTTCTGATATTCAGGCCAATTTTTTCAGAACAGCACATGAGCATACATACAGCACCTAGCCTGGCTACATCCTGAGCCCACACTGCTTCCTCAAGGTTTATTATTGTACCAACGAATAAATTAACCTGCTCATAAAAAAGCCCCAGAACTCCCATTTCTCTTTTAGACTGAAGATAATTAAATTTACACGTTAACTACAATGTAGCGGAACCCTATATTCCCCCTTGCTCCTTTCAGGTCTGTTTTAGCCCAGGTATGATCTGCATTTACAACAGAATAAAACACAACAGAACAGAACAGTCCAGTTGAAAGGGACCTACAATGATCATTCAGTCCAACTGGTATTTCTAATATCAAATACTTTACTGGAAAGTAAACACTTGGCTATGTTCAGTTCAGGAAACAGAAATACCCAAGACACACAAAAGATGATTCTTTAGGGTCAGAAGGTAAAATCTTCCGCTTCCCAAGTTCACCACTTGTAGTTTAACAGGAACATATTTCCAATGTAATTTGTTATTTTGCATTGCGATTGGCTACACCCTACGCTGCAAAGTGGATGGTTGGATTGCAGCACTGTCCTACAGCAGTGAGAACTTAAACCTTTTCATAGTCCACCATACCTAAAGCACCAGGTACTAAAACTGTAATTTCTGTGTCTGGACACTTGAATGTACTAGGAAAATTTAAGGCTGTCATCAGATGAGTATGCATATGCTAAGCTACTGCAATATTTACTCTGAACTTCCCCTCCAAAGCTGATTCAAAGATTACAGTAACCAAATCATGGTTGATAAATTGATAAACACACGTGAAGATCCTCACATGGACAGAGCAAACTGTGATTTGACTGTGCAATAAATGGCGAACAAGACTATGCCTTAGGATTGACTGCAATCAGCTATCATGCTAAAATGAAAACTGACTTACTGACACCAGGTTTTAATAAACATTGCCTAAGACGTCAACTAACGTCAATTACAGTACAGCTTTTTAGTGTAAATATGGGTTGGAAGTCTTTCCATTTAATACTTGAAAGAGGCTTAATTACCAGGACTGTGAGGCCATCAAAACGCCTCTCGTTCAGCTTCAGCACAAAGGGAGTGCCTCTGCCTGTTCTTTCTCATTACGCACTTCTGGTATGCTCCATCAAGACCCAGGAGATGTGAACAAACTAATAAAATTGTTCATCTCGGCTGTGGTTAGCAATGCAGTGAGCAAGGTGGAAGGATGCTGCTTCTCTGCAGAGCAGTAAGATGTGACTATTTCTTTACAAAAGGTGTCATGAGCTTTCATTTACAGTGACAGCTGTGAATTCATCTATGGGTGGGAATCTTATTTTTTAAGAATGATTTTATAACTTCATTTAGGAGGTTATTATAATAACCTAACCTCGTTTTCTCAACCGTTAATCATTTAACAGTGGCAGCCTAAGAGACTTCTCCTCTGTCACAACTTTTGTCTTGATTGCATATGGATTTTTATTCTGGCAAGCCAATCTCATATAAATCTGTACAAATTCTGTATGTTTTCTTAATCAGATAAGAGGAACAGATCACATGCCACTTTATTAAGAAAGTCAGGATAATTATTCTCAGAGGATAATTATAAAGTGGGGAAACTGAAGAACAGCAACATGAAGTAACTTGACCCAGTTCTCCCAGAGAACAGCGGCAGAGCTGGAGAGAGATGACAGCTCTCCCAGGCCTCCATCCTTTTATCCTCCATCCCTGGAGTATCCTTTATGTCCGTAAAGAGGCAGCTTAGGGATGTTGCAGTATCAGCCACGGCCATCAGATAAATCCCTAATCAAACAAAGAAAACCCCACATGGGCACCGGGTACTACTGCCATCAATACTACTGGCTCCCGCCACACACCAGCGACGGGAGGTTCTTTACTTACAAATCAAGACCTGCAAATAACAACATGGAGAAAGGGGTAAGTAATTCTTCCACCCTGCCAAAAACCACCTGCAATTTGACACACTGACGCACCTGAAAGCTGATTCTGATGTTACAAGGAGACAGCTGGAAAAGCCTCAAAGCAATTTTTCTCTGCTCTAACTTGCATGCTACAAAGGAATGAGGATATTACACAGCGTTGCAGAATCAATAGTTATTGTGGAAATTATTGGTTTGATGTCAAGGCCAATTAGCTGCAAGTGGAATTAGCACATACCCTTGTGAGGGAAGACATGTACATGTTCTTCCCTAGATGGGAAAGATGCTGGCTACCAAGGGCCTCCCCACAGGTGTGCACAGAAACTTCGTAATTAGCATCAGGTTTCCCAATCCTGCAAAACCTAACACCAGCTTCTTCTCTTGGCACACAAGAGTCTGCAGCAACGACCTGATCTGTCCTGTATATGGGACAAACAGAGAGGGCAAACCTGCAGAGCAGACTGACCCTTTGCATTTGGATTTTACACCTAAGAGAGGCTACGCTTGGCCAACCCAGCTACTCACCCTGTGTCAGAGAACCATGCTGGCTGAGATGGACTCAAAATATCATCTTATCCCTCCGCCTTGCCACCGTTGCCCTGATTTGTGCCAACAGAAATTTTATTCCATGTTGCAGCTAGGATTTATTGCATTTTGTGGACTAATCTATGTTATGCCTGGTTTGGCTACTGAGAAAGAGCTCAACACTTGAGAACAAATCCTGCTGGAAGATAAAATGCTTTAGAGGAGAAGATAAGTACAGATGCAGGAGTGAGGAACGTGCAAAATCTGTCATACTAAAGGAAATCAGCTGCACAAATTTTATTAAGGAGCTAACTTTCAGGACCTCCACGCAAGGTGGTGTAAAACTGAATGGTTTTGCAGTAGCTTAATCCACGCTTTGAATCTCACCGTGGGGGCGGCCAACACTGCAGAAGGCCTTGCAGAGCCCAGGAGGGAGAGAGCCCAGGGAGGGAGGCAGCCCCGGGGCTACACCGGCTCTCCGCGCATGCCCCTTCCACGCCTCCTCTGCACCCTGACTCGCCTGCCAAGCCAACCACCCTCACTCTGCCTTCACAAACGCATTCAGTGGGCAGCTGGCACCCACCACCGCTGGCACCGAGCAAGGCGGCACCCACACCACCGAGAGAAAGGCTCCTGCAGCACTGCAGGCTGTCAGCTTCTTGTGCCCAGCGGGAGGATGCCTGCCCTGCGCACAACCTGTCCGCCCCTACCTACTGCTGAAACCTCTGCAGCAGCAGCTTAATCAGTTCTTTCCACAAAAGGCTTTCAGGGCCAAAGAGGACTTTTTCTTCTGGCTTGCTAAAGCAAGTAAGATGGACCACCTTGCTTTGCAGCCTGCAATCTCCGTGCGATCGCTGAAGCCCCTTTGAAATACAATAAACAGTACAATAAACCTTGGCTCATGTGTCATCGTCTGTGCTACATGCATAATCCTTGGTGGCACGTGGTGGGCAGCAGACCTCAAAAATGTTCATGTAAACTGCATCGACCCCTGAAATAAGGAGAGCTGCCCTGATGCACACCGCTGCACAGGAGGTGACAGCATCTGCCAGCTGGGGACAGCATTTAGGTGAGGATGGAGGGGCACAACAGGATCCCTTGGAGCTACAGAACAAGATGCAAAATGCCTTCACTGGGATAACTTGTGCAAATAATGTCGTTTCCATGTATCCAGCAGTATGCAGTGAAATGCACCTGCAACAATTCTTCGGGACAGTTTCTCTGTTATTTTTTATTTAATTTTTGAAGCAGCTCTGCATCTGTGTCACTGAAGCAAGGCACCATTGTTAGGGTGGAAATGGAAAAAACTACTCACAGCTGTAGAAACACAGAGGCAACTCAATTGGGGTGATCACCCACGTCCTGAGCTGCAAGACTCTCGTTACTGAAACCTGTGGAAACCCCACCACACCAACGCTCAGAAGCTACAGCAAAACCCTGATGCCTTTGTGCACTACACTTTGTCAAAGACAGCCTTAGATCCCGGGCAGGTCCCGAAGCTGTGGCTAATGCTGAAGAGCATGTACTAACGGTGCCATCCAGAGGTACGCGGGTGTAGCACACAGCTCTGTGTCAGCAAGGACTACCACAGATGAGAAAAAGGGGACCTACGCACAATCTCATAGATCAGACTTCAAACTAAACCCTCCATAAAATAATCACATTTCCTGTTATTTTTAATTTATCTTGCCCATCAACTTTCATTCACTCTTTTTCCCCCCCCCATCTCTCTCAATACTCACTGCGTGTTTTGATTTTCCATGTATACTAAATCAGTCATTCTTAAAATTACGTACATCTCTGACCTCTCTTGGCAAACAAGAGCTATTTCATTTCACTCACAATTGCTACCAACAGGACTGGCACCACATGCTCAATTTAGAGACGTTCGACTGTATTTCAGTGCCATACAACAGTACACGATTTCTCATCACAGCAACCACACACTGAAACAGGAACTGTAACAGTGGAAAGCAATCTTTTTTCCCCCACCTAGAACAGCTGATGACTCCCTTTCAGCTGTGAAATCATGACTCAAACTTGACACAAGAAAATGTTTTCCCAGCATAAGATTATACATATTTATGTGTGTGTGTATATACAGTTTATGTCAGTTGCCTGAACAGTTTGGATGGAGCATCACCTGGGGCATATTTTGATGGGCAAAGTACGTCACAGGAGTTATTTGTTAGTAGCAAAGGTCTAATTTACCTCTGCGTGCAGAGATACCTCCTTCACTGACACCCGTATCTGTGTGACATTAATATGTGGATTCAGGAAGTGATGCCATTAATACCAGAGGAAAATCGACCTTGAATTCAAAGTTGAATCCTTATTTTCTCCTTTAGAAAAGTAATGGGATTACACAGATTACAAACAAATAATCTGAACAGCACACATTATATACTTCCTTCATTAATCTTTGGGATTTTCTGAGCTTGATTCAGACCGGTAACTGATTTTGAATTGTACTATCCTAAAGATGTAAAAAAAGACAAAATACAATTACAGTTGTATCTGTCTCTTTTTTTCTCAGAAACCATCGCTTACTGGTCCATTAGAAATAAGGCACTGGATAGCATTTTATCACCTTACACGTACTAAAAGGAAAATTGAGAAGCAGATTGACTTTAAAACTAGCAAAGTAACTTTCAGATAGCCTATGGCAAGCACCATTCTCACGTGCTGCATCCTGCCCCAAAAATGGTATTCCTCATCTACAGTCTCAGTATTTGAAAAATCAAGAAAAACTGTAAAAATATAAATTATGTCAAATGACAGATGGTGTTGCTGAACCACGTTTACTACAAAGAGGCATGGTTATGGTTAAAAGAAGACAGTTAAGAGGAGATTTTGCATGTTATGGAATCCAAATGTTAAGTGTACGGACTGATGTCTGCACTGCATTCGGAGACCCACCTTGAGCCAACCTCAAACCTGCCCTGGCCTGAGTGTCGTACGACGGCTTCATTTTCCACCAGTCAAGCCTGGACCATCCCCTGCTTATAACTGCACTGGGGTCTCCTATCAGCAGCTGCAGGAAGGTAGCTCTTGAGTCAAAGAAAGCACAAGATCATGGAGACACCTGCACAGAGAAGGGTTATTTGAAAGAGATGAGCGAGCCTGCAGAAGCCTGCACTCTGGTAGGATGAGAAGTGGAGAAACAGCTCCCGCATTTCAGACATGTCAGTGCTGAATACACGTCTGGAGGAAATAGCAGACATATGGAGTCCTTCATAAAGCTGTGAGATATGACCTACAGAGATCACTGAGTCGACAGTCTAATTTTATAATCTTAACCCTGCTAGAAGTTTCAGACACGTCTTGTATCAAGTGTACAACACTTTCACGCAGCAGCAAAAAAATAATAAAATAAGTGAAGCCCAAGAAACACACCAGTTCTATGCACTGTGATGAAAAAATTATAGCAAGAATTTAACAGAAAATATTTCTTTGAAAGATCAAAGACAACATGTCTTGCCCTTCCTGCCACTTCCATACACAGTGTTTACCCAAACTGCATTTTGCAAATGAAAATGTCATCATCCACCCAAGCCTAACTGCTGCACAAGGAGGTGTTTGTTCAGACAACAAATGCAAGTGTACATTGACAGCAAATCTGTGCCACCAATGGGAAAAGACCTGGAAAAGGCAGGGAAAAATGCAGTCTTGTGCTTTGAATGCATAACAGGTTCCAAACCACAACTCCTTTTCTCCCAGAAATTAATGTGTTGCACGGAAATCTGAGCGCAGCGTTGTTTAGCAGAAAACTAAATAGAAAAATCATTACCTACAATTATTTCCCCTCTTTCCACAACTGCCCCCACGGGGTGCGGGGTGTAGGGTGTGCACTGACCTGTACTTCCCCGTCCGCACTTGCAGAGCTCTCATACCGCACCGCTGGGCACCTCCTACATCACTCACAATATCATCTCCAATCATGATGGCCTGTCAAAGCAATGAAATACAGGAAATCTGGCATCAAGTGAATTTTATTTCTGCCATACGTCACGCTCCTTTGACATAACAAACAGCTTGATTTGATGTTTAATACTGCCATCAGACAAATTAAACAAGATAATATTGTCATCGTATTGATTAAAAGTCATCCTACCTTGAATGTAATTTGTGCCATAGCTCCTCGAGCAATGTACTAGTGCACTATACATCCATACAATTTGTAATCAATCACAAAAATCAAAGTGAATTGGCACACAGTTCAAAGAAAATGTTGGATTTTATGAAGTTAGGCCTATTCTGTTCCTAACGATCCATTTACTTTATGCTCCAAGCAGTTTAAATTAAGCTTAACTTTTTAAACATCTCCTTAAAACTGGTATTCTGAAAGCAAGACAAAAGCTTAAGCTTGTGATCACTGAGATGTGTAACTTCACAGAGCCTGATCCCAACCCGTTCTCAAGTTGACACAGAAATTTCAGGAAATCACTTTAAAATCTAATTTATTCATTTTTGCACAATGTGACACAGTATGTAGAGGGCTAGCACGGTTTGCGTTAGTCAGCTTAAGTCTATGCAAATACTAATAAGCTCAGTTGAGTAGATTACCCCAAAAAATGTAACTGAGAAAAGATCTTCTGCTTGTGCTATTTATCTGAGTGTCTGATGAAAATACGCAGCATGCACACTACCTTCCTGTCGTTGTTAAAGAACTTTGTTAAATTCAAGTGTATCAACCAAGGTGTCTTTTTCATTGACAACCATGTCTACAAAATTTCAAGTGCTTATTATCATCCTGCATTAAAAATGATTACGTTTATTTTATTCTTCAAACTTAAAAATGGTTAGGGAGGTGTCATTTTATAGTTTCAACAAAAAACCAGCATACACATAAAAAAGTAATCTTCAATTAATAAACAAAAAATCAGCTTTCAAGCCTAAAAGGCGTTCTGGATTACTCAGAACAGAGGCAGCACCAAAAAGTGAGGAAGCACACCAGCTTTGAAAATATGTAGTCTAGTTTATCTATCCAATCTTCAAGTGTTCTTTTGCACCTTTTGCATCAAGGTTGAATTTTATCTAAAATACATTCATTAGTTGCATCTTTGACCATTTGATCTTTACCTTGTTGAATAAGCCTCCTGCTTCAGAAACGTAACTGCCGGGCTTTCACAACAGCACCCTGCAACCCTAGAAATTCCTGCCTGAATTTCCATCCCTTCCATATACTTTTGATTATTTTCCTACCTGCACATCAGATATGTGAAGTCACTATGCAAAGTGTTTCTTTTTTTACTAAAGAAATTGATCCGTGTGGTTTGATCTTTTTCCAGAGTCTGCCATGGTGGGTCCTTGCCCCACGTGCGGGGCTTGGGAGGTTAAAGGACCCGTTTGCAAAGGGACCAGGAGCGGTTACTGGGAGCAGCACCACCAGGGACTGCGCTGGACACGCACAGAAAGCCAACCCAGCATTTTTCCATCCGTGAAGAACTGATAAATAGGCCCTTGCCAGAGAGGTCATGGGAACCAGGCGCACACGGCAGAAGCAGGCATCGAATTCTCCAGAAGCAGCAATCTGTGGGAATGCTGAGTCTTTCCATACAGCTGGCTGCAGCTTTAAGGTCAAAAACATACAGAAAGTCTGCGCTGCAGGCACCACTCTGGCTACGGGTTCTGCTGAATATAAACCCCCCTCGTTCCTTTGCCTTCACATGGAAGCACCTCTTTTTTACGTAGCCTGCAACCATACAAGAACCATTTTATCTTCTGCGTCACCCACACCTCAATTCCCGTTCTGTAAGCGGTCTGCTGGGCAGGACTAAATCATACTTATTTAAGAAGTCTAAGAATGCTAAAGCTCCAGGGGTATTAATCATCTAATGACAACAGAATCTTCTCTCACTCATTACAGAGCACGTAAAGGAAATCTCAGGGTATACCTAAAGCCACAGCTGAACAGAAGATTTTCCGAGTGTTCGTAAGCCAAACTGAGCAATGAACACATGCATCCAGAACAACTTCAGCCTATAAACACCAAATCTTCTTTTGCCTAATGCATCAGGTGCGGCGTGCAAGATTATATATTGTAGTTACCAGCCTAATCTATCTTCCACGTTGGCTTTTAATACTGTCTGTGAGAGGGATGCCGATCAACCCTCAGGTGATGGGATGTAACAGGATGCCCTCTCAAGCCAAGGCTCATCTGCCTGGTACCATGTCGAAGCAGTTTATTTTGAAACAGTTCCTACGTGCCCACCCTTGCTTCCTTTGGCCCAGAAGAGCCACGGCTGTGGCTAGGCTTTGAGAGCTCCTGTAAGGAGCACAGAGACATCAGGACCTGTGGGCATGTTTTCCCACAGGGAAGAAGCAGCAGCAGGCTTTGGGACAGGCAGCTCTGCCTTTCCAGCTCTCTGCTCACAAGCCACTTTACAGCCACCAGACGATGGAGGGCTCGGTCTTTTCCAACCTTTCATTATTGGACCATTTTCCTTACCCACTGTGCTCATGGAAACCTGTGTGTTCCCCATAAGATGCCTTCCCCTCTAGATGGTTCACCTTTCCTTACCGCTTCTCCAAACAAGCAATCCAGCATGAAATAGGGAGAAAAGGATGGGTTAATTTTAAGTAATTAGTAAATAAAGCATGTATACGCAGACGGGGAAAACAAAATAATCCCGCAATTACATGCAGAGCTGCAAACAACCTGGCAGCACCGCTCCCAGCCCACCACCATCACCGATTTCCCCCCAAGCTCCTCTGAGATATTTAATCATTCTCAACCACTGGCTTTTAATGGTTTATAATCCCCTCTTCTTATAAAATTCCTTCCAACACCTCCCCGAGGGGGACAGAGCTCAGCTGTGGGGGGGACCTCAAGAGCAGAGCTGCCCTCCGTCACCCGCACGCCCGTGCTCAGCCTGAGCCGAGACATTCAGGATGAGATTTTGGAAGTAAAGACAATTTTATTCCCAGGTTCTCCAAACCCTAAAAAGGAATTTCCTCTGCAAACAGGAAAGGGCAGGGCAGGGCAGCACACCAAGCACTCGCTTGCTGGCTGAGGCTGTATTTTTACCCCATCCAGGCAAGTTTTCCTGCAAGATGCCTGGCATCCCTGCGAGCGCGGCTGCAGATGAGCAGCGATGCCTGTCCAGGCCAGCTTGTGGCATACGCATACAAAAATGTACTCCAGCCCCTGGGGATTTCACAGATTTACTATCGGTGAAGGGCAATAATCACTAAAGGAGGAGCAATTATTCCCAAATCATTTAGGATTTAAAAAATCATTGGCAAGAAGATAGAGGTCAAAAGGTGCACTGTCAAGGGAAATAAAAAAACCCTACCTGTCAAACCTGGGTCTAACTTCCTCTCTGACTGCAATATGGTAAGAAGAGAGAGAAAGATATAAAACTGAAAGGTCACATACCCACTGAAAGCAAGAATTAAAAGATCCCCGTTCATGTTCACATTTTACACAGGGATCACACCATTAATCTGTCCAATTATTCTGCGGAAGTTACCTTTTTTAGATCAGTGAAAAATTTACTAAAAAGGCGGCAAAAATGCAGTGAGACAATCTCTCTGGTTTTAAGACAAGTCATCAAAGAATTAAGATGGGCCTAAATTGTATTTTCCTAAACCATACAGCTGGTGAGAGATGGTGTGTGTGGTTGTACACACTTAATAAATAAAGCACACGTCTGCTTAAGCCGAGTGAAGCCACAGCTCTTAAAGAGTCCCCATCAAACTCAACCCAGATCTGCAGCGATAATGGGGGAGATGAACATGACCTCCAAGGATTTTGGGGTGGGAAAGCACAATACAATCCTCACTGGACAAACATCTGTGTCGGAGAGATCACCATCATGGTCAGCAATCCTACTGGTGGTGTCTGGGCCACAGACCCAGAGCTGAATGTGTGTGAGGATTGCCTCCTCTTACCCACAGGAGTAGCCAACACTAATAAGCCTTCAGAGGGGCTGCCAGGGTGGTAAATGGGAACCTTAGGTATTTTTTGTCTGCAAACAAAAGTTCTAATATTAACTAAAATGACAGAAAAATGTCTCATCAGAAAAGGAATGACTGAGTAAGAAAATCAACGAGGCAGAAAGATACAAACACCCCGTACCACCCAGCGATGCTCGGGTTGCAAGGCAGTGCTTACTAGGACAAGCTCAGGGACGGTACTTTGGGGGCTGAAGTCTACGGAGGATGCAAATGGAGAGACACGCAGAAGGAAGTGTTCTAACGTCAACCCAATACTGAAGCCCTGAGGAGGACTGGGGGTTGTTGGTCAGCGAGAAGCCCAACATGACCCGGCAATGTGCGCTCGCAGCCCAGAGAGCCCCCCGTGCCCTGGGCTGCATCCCCAGCAGCGTGGCCAGCAGGGCGGGGGAGGGGATTCTGCCCCTCTGCTCCGCTCCCGTGGGACCCCCCTGCAGCGCTGCGACCAGCTCTGGGGCCCCCAGCACGAGAAGGACACGGACCTGTTGGAGCGAGCCCAGAGGAGGCCACGGAGGTGGTCAGGGGGCTGGAGCCCCTCTGCTGTGGCGCCGGGCTGGGAGAGCTGGGGCTGCTCAGCCTGGGGAGGAGAAGGCTCCGGGGAGACCTTAGAGCAGCTCCCAGCACCTACAGGGGCCGGCAAGAAGCTGGAGAGGGGCTTTGTACGTGGGCACGTGGTGACGGGCCAAGGGGGAATGGCCTTAAGCTGGGAGAGGGGAGATGTAGATGAGCTGTGAGGCAGAAATTGTTCCCCGTGAGGGCGGCGAGGCGCTGGCCCAGGCTGCCCAGAGCAGCTGTGGGTGCCCCATCCCTGGCAGTGCTCAAGGCCAGGCTGGATGGGGCTGGGGGCAGCCTGGGCTGGGGGGAGGGGGCACGGGGTGGGACTAGACAATCCTTAAGGTCCCTTCCAACCCAACCCGTTCTCTGGTTCTATAACTTAACACAGCGAATGCTTCTAGAGTCACACATATTCTGCCTAAACAGATTTTTGCTATGGGCCTAATAACTTTAATCATGCTAAATGTGCCAGGGACATAAGGAAATAAAGCTTATACACAAATCTCAATCAATGTATTATGCCTCTTTACACAAATAATACAATGCATTTAATTTTCTCCCTATTTTCCTTGGCCCAACCAGTGATCTCCTAGGCTTCAGGATCCCAGGCTACTGTTAATTATATTTCTATCTTGGAACTACTAGCTGTGCAAACATCAAACACACAAAGGGCATCACACGCGGCCTCTGATCTGGGAGAAAGCATACAACAATGCAGGTGAAACAAAGAAATACATCAAACCCCCAGGGCAGATTTCCAAAGGCTGCAGGGCCAGCCAGGCTTCAATAAGCTTTCAGCAGGACTCAAAGCCTGAAACTTCACTCGGCCACTTCACTCCTCTTTTGGAGATGGAAAAATGCCCTGCCGCGGCCAGTGAGCAAGCAGGGGATGCCAGCACAGTGGCAGGTCCTCTGTGCCACTCTCGGGGTGACCTCCCTCTGCTCTCACGCGCCACTAACTCCCACCAGAGACTTGCAGGTGGCAGAAATGGGAATTGGTTAACTACAAGTAGTTTATGCACTCCAGCATGACCTGCCATAACTCCCATTAAAACAGGACAATTTGCTACAGAGAGAACTTTTTATGATTATATAAAACTACTGGAACCTTAACGTTATTTAGGTTTTATTGTAAAGCTGTAAAAATCATCCACTGTTACAGCTGCCTTAAAACATATGAATTAGGCATTTCAGTAACCTTTAAGATGTGTTATTCTTTGTCATATTACTGAATCGTAAGATAGGTCTGGTTACCTCTAAAAGGTTTAAATTTCCAATCTATTAAAGTAATACCAGCAATCTGTTATTTCTAGGCCATTGAGGAAAGGTTAAAATGAAAATTGGACTTTAGGGAGTTCCTCCTATTCTAAGTGCAAGTTGAAAACATCTCAGCAGCAGAAGGCAAAGTCAGGGGCTAGGTAAGAAGCAGTTATCAAGGGAAACAACTGGTGATAACTTTATTGATTAAAACAGCTTGAGAAATTTAAGATTTGCCACTGTCTAGAATTACTGTGGTGAGACAGCTTTATTAAAAAGATATTTTTCATTAAAAGTCAGGTGAAAGAAAATCGTAATATGTTTTCAAAAGCACAGCTCATCTAAAATGCTTTAATGATGGTATGGATTAAATGCATTCCACAGGTGGAATAAATTATTGGCAAACATTTTATAAAAGCAAAGGCAAGTAAAACCATTCCTTGTCATGCCATTACAAATGCAGAGAAGTATAGCTCATTCAGGAGACAGTTAAAATGCAATACAGTGCATTACTAAGGAACTTATTAAACTGAATATACCCTGTTTTTATTATTACATATGACGAACTAAAACAGCCTGCAAATCTGTCTCAAAAGAACACTAAAGTTGCAAGGTCAAGCACTCAAAAGTTAGGAAAAGATGTTAGAATTAAGGTAGCCTGCTCTGCTGTAATTTGTTCCTCCTACGCATGTGCACAATGATCCAGGTTTTAACTCCAGGAGCATGGACTATTTTTTCCATAGGCTAAAGCACAGAGTGACCAGTGCCATTACACAGTGGTGTCTGCTGTGCCCTCCTTGGATAGGCACATACTCCCTGCATCTCTCCGAATACAAAACATTACACCTACAGACTAGACATATTACTACAACAAACTGATGGCATTTAACACTAGAAATTAGATGGGGAAAAAATATCTCTATCAAAATATAAAGTTATTAGTCACTAGCAGAACTATGGCAAACAGCAGAGAATGAATAAATAAACTCTGCTGGGGACTATTACTGTTTTTTGGTACCCAAAACAAATCCTCCTGCAGTTGATGGGAACCACTCACTAAGGCTCATCACCTGTTTGATGCTTTGTATCAAATTTGTTTCCAGGGGCAAAGTTTTTGAGACTGGAGCTCTGGTGCCCTGTTGCCTCCCTGTAACAATTCCCTCGGTGCCACATGCTGACACAGTCCCGACGTGCCGCAAGCTGGGCAAAACAGCCTCTGAGGACAACCACAGCATCCTGCCTATGGAAAAGGGCAAGCAAAGCCACTACACAGGGTCCAAGGATAGAAAACTCAAAAATTACACCTTCCTTTCTACTCCTGCACACCAATCTTTTCTGATCTAAGCAGAAATGAAACACAAACCTACATGCATCTGATCCACACAAACAGCATCCAAGGGCTGAGCTCTGTAGGCTTCCCCCCCCACCTTGTTCTTTTTTCCAGCTACTTTTTCTTCAAATGCCACTGTGTGTCTGAAATGGATTTCTTGGTTTGCCGGTTGGATGAATGGATTGAATAATTGCCGTGGCTGTACCTGGGATATTATGTTCAGGCTGAGCTATCTTGTTACTGGGAAGATATCGACAAACTGAAGGGCGTACAGAAAAGAACGGCGCAGCAGGTTAGGGTGCAGAGGGACCAAATCACGAGGGAAGCTGCTGAGAGCTAAACACACAGTTTTAGAGAGAACTACCGTAATGATAATAAGTCTAGAGATAATTGGAGAAAAAAAATACCCAGGAAGGCAAGCATTTTGGTTGTTACCTGGAGTAAGACTACAAATAAAGAGATGTGCTTTCAGAGGAGAATATTCTGATGAATCTCAGAAAAAGCTGCCTGCTCACAAGACCTCCTTGACTGTGAACACTGTCCCTAGGGTACTTACAGAAGTCCAGTTGTTTGGCTTACTGAAAACCACTCTGGACAAAACATTAACAAACGTGGGGCAGGGAACACTCCTGCGCAGGGAAGGAGATGGATTAGGTAGCCTACTAGGTCTTTTCCATCTCCCCACTCTATAATAAAGTAAAACCAAGCACATACTGAATTACAGGGCCATAATTTCATCTCCAGGCTCTAGGAACCCTCAAGCCACCCAAACTTCATTCCTGTTGTTTATGTCACCAAAAAAACCCTGATGGAGTTATTACGTTGTAATTCACCGCTGTCCATGAGTCATCTCATACTCATCCTTATGTCCTGAGTGACATAATAAATCAATAAAGATGATACGGGCACAACTACAGACAGGGGAAAAAATGGGCTGTACTAAGTAAGCAGGGAGCATCACACATTCAGCATGTTTTTGGAAAGCGTGATGAACCCAATAACACGGGAAGAGTTTTGGGGTCAGCCAGTGCTTCCCATTCACCTAAACTAGAAAATATTTTACTTCTGCCTTTCCCTTTTACTAAAAAAAGTAGTCAGTGTGACATCAAAGGAAATAAATAACATTTTGGCTGCAATACCATCCTGCTGCAGCCTCCAGTCACCAAGCAGACTGCCAGCCACTGGGGCACCTATCATCTTGTGAGGCGTAACGTCTTCCATAACTCCTTGGGAAACCTAACTTCTATTCTCTCTTATTGTTTTCTTCGGCCTCCAAATAAAAGAATACCATGGCAGAAATGCATGTTCTTTTGAACTACGTGGCTTGGGAAGAAAGTGAATAAGAAAGCACAACACAAGAGTACAAATAGGAGGAGAAACCACAGTAGAGAATGGAGGGATGGAAGATTCTAAATTGGGAAGAGGTATGAGGTCTCAACTCAGAGCAAAGAGAAAGAAAGAGATGCAGGGAATGAAAAGGGAAATAGCAGGCAGTCAAAAGGAACTCTCAAAAAAGCAGAGAAAATAATGTCATGCCTTTCAGGAAGGCAGGACATACAAACAGGGCAGAAGAAATTCAGCAGGTCCCCACCTGCTAGCATTGACTCTCTTGGCTGTCAGCTCTCTTCTGTACACTTCACATTATTTGATAGAATGGGCAAACATGGGGGGCGTGTCCCTCTGAAGCTTTCTTTTCCTTTTTCTTCTTCTTTTTTCCTGAGTAATTATTTGGAAGATCCTGAATATAAATATTTCTCTGCACCACCTATAACACACTGGGTTTGGAAAAACACATTTGTATATCCACCCAAAGTTTACCACATCCTCCTGGCCACATTCCCTTCAACCTCTTTGATAACTTTCCATGAAAGACAGCAAACCAAAAAAAACATGCATCAGTGGGCATAACTATATGGCACAGCCAGCGGTCACAGCATCAGAAACCTTACCTGCTGTGGTGGAACTCCCATTTCTGCTAAGGCTGACTCAAAAAACATTTTTGCTGGTTTTCCCACTACTTCAGCTTGAACATCACAAGCATACTGGGGAAAAAGGAGAGAGAGACACATATAAAATGCTGATCAGAAAAGGATTTGTTCAACTCCAAAACTCCAGTCAATTGTACAAAAATGACGTGATTATTGATTTTTGCCCTTAAATAACATAATGAATTAACAGGTGAAGGTGAATATCTGAGAATTTGGATAACAGAAGTGTTTAATATTCTCTGGCAGGAAAGTCCTCCTGAAACACTTCATGTTACAAGCTTTTTACATTCCCTCTCATGAGAGTAGTCTTCACACTTGTTCCAGGACCGCTCATTTTTGTAAGACCATCACTCTTAAAGAAACGACAAATACCCTTCATATGAAATGATCAAAAGTACTGGAGGGCCTTAAAAGATACAGAGGGTTTCTTCAGTCACCTGGCATATTTGCAATGATTCAAGTGACCAGCCAGACTTGAAAAGTTTTGTTTTCCTGCAACTAAATATCAGCACTATGTTGAAAAAGCACGGTATGTTTCTAGCTTATTCCTAGACAACTGGAAGCCTGAACATATCTGAGAGGGAAAAACTCCCCAAAACTCACATAGGTACAAAAGAATGTGCTGCAAGCATACATTATATCCACTAACTTTTGTGCTTGTATACCACTCTACTTTGCTTTATTTTCTGCATTCACGATGGTTTGGTCTTTTTAACTCTCTGCAAGCCTATAAAAGGAAGAATAATGATTCTCTCCTTCCCTCACCCCTAGGCTGACTTATCTATCAGGTTCCAGTTCTGCACAGACTTTATCAGGCTTAAAAACAGGAATACACTTAAGTATCTTGCTGGATAAGGGCCTTTTGCTGTAAACTATTAAGGGCAAGGGCTGTGTTAACAATGCTACACCAAACATAAAACGGACCTTCAGTTTTTCCTGAGTATGTTGCAGACAATATTCCATATCTTTGCTCTTCTGACTCCTTCTTTCAAGGGCCTCACTTCCAATAAAGGTACCACAACGGTTAAAGTTCACATTTTAAGTAAAACTTAAAAAATGAATGAAGCCAGAAAACAAATGAATCCATTCGTCTTTAGAATGCAGTAAATGAATTTCAATCTGTGGAAACTTCCTCCACCAAGGTGAGTAATTACAGAAGATGACCCGTATTTATACCAGTTACTCTTTTAACAAGGTGCACAGAGCGAGTAAGCATAATGCAAGCTATAAAATACCTCTAATGCCTTCATATATGCTCCAACATCAAGTTTCAGGCCATCAGTTTCTTTATAGTAGCGTCTGGAAATGAAAGTGATAAAGTTCCAATGAAATGAAAATGTTGGCAGTTAAATACAAAGAAACCACATTTTATTATTTCTGTGCCTATACAGATGTCCATATGGCTGCAACAAAAAGTCAAGTCATCAGAAACTCTGGAGCCTTAATTTAACACCAGAAATTAAGTAAAGGACAGGCTCAGTCCTGTGCAATGCAAAGATCTCAGATCGGATGGCTGTCTGGCACCTGGGACGCAACTCCACTGGTTCAAAGGGATTTCGGCTAGCTTATATCAGGGATGAACTTGGCTGAATTTTATTGCACAAAGTACTAGCTGCTCACAAAGGACAGCGGTTACACTGCTCTTCCTTCAATCAGTGACAAAGAGCCCTCGGCAGACAGCAAGATGAGTGCTGGCACCAACCAGCAGCTGTAACACCTTCTTCGGTGTATCTGGAAGGCAACCCCAAAGAGTTGAGCATCATTGCCTGCCAGCAGACTCTCACATGAGAAAAGCCAGAACACTGTTTACTGGGACTAAGGAAGCCATCCAAGCCAAATTTTGCTCCTTCTAAAAATGTTCCTATTGCCATGAAGCTCATAAAACTAGTTAGTATCTTTATGGTGTTTTCCTGGAATAGGAAATCATATTAATGCAGGTCTTCCAAGCTCTCCTGATCACAGCAAAGACAGGTTTCTGTACGACAGGAAAAAAAAGGTAGGATGAGCAGTCAGTTAAGATTTTATGCCTTATCCTTCTGCCATTTTCGATTATTCAGCACAGCCTCCCTTTAAAATGACCACTTGACCTTTGCTAGAACAGCCATTAACCTTCTATAGTCTAGCGTAAACAGCTTAATTTTCTGACAGTGGCATGACAGAAGAAATTACAAAGCCAATTCCCACTCTCAGCCCAAAACAGATGCTAAATGTAAATCACTCCATTTCCAGGAGGCGGGCATTCTGCTTCAGTGACTCTGACACTTTCCTTTTCTACGGAATGAACTAAAACTTCAACCAAAATCAACCTACTTGCCCAAGGTAGGCACCTTGTTAAGGTCCACCCAGTTACACTGACCCTGCATGTTAAAAATGAAGCTGGCTTGTGGCTGGGTTTTGTATATGACTCTGCATCAACAAGGCTTCTCTAGTTAGGTGAACAATTCATCCAATTCACAATCTCTCTTCTTCAAGTCAGAGAACTTACCTACCTGGGTGACTGAATCAGAACTAAAGTTCACATTACCTAAATGATCAATCATTAAAAAAAATATGCTCGTGGTGAAAAGTGAGCTCAGAATATCCAAAAATCATTATTTTTCAATGGAAAATAACATTTCAAAAAAGTAACAGTGGGTCTGTTTCAGAGCTGTCTACGTCAACGAATAACCACATAAATACTTTTATATGCACAGGGTTCAAAGGCATTTTTGCATTGATCGCGTTGCAAGTCTTAAACAAAGGTTGATTCTATACTTCATTTTGAAAGATGGTATTAAATACCATAAAACGGTTATTTTACGTACATTAGCTATTCTGCTGTTGGCTCAACATTTTCTCCTTATCCATCTAAGAAACAGTAAGGATTTTTCGCCTGTGTTGTAAGATCAGAGCATGAGTGTCAGGTAAAGCAACACAATGGATTTAACTGCTCCTTCCCGCTGATAAGTTCTACCCAGCTGGATCAATAACCCACAACCTAAGAAGGGTTTTCATGCCCATTACAGTCTATTGAACCACAGGAAAAAGTTGTCACTACTGCTTCCTCAAGCAAAACATGCATAGCCTTTTTTAAGCGCATACACTGCACAACAGGTACCTCCTTCAAGGCCATTGGGATCTGTCATTAGTCAGTGCTGGCATTAATAAACTCCTGTTTAAAATCCTGGAATACCTCTAACTGAATTGTTCTTAGGAAAAAACATCCAAAGACTGGATTTTTCCTGTATGTGAAAGCAGGAGGTCAAAATTTACCTTTAATGTTCAGAGGATAATTTAAAATGTCTTTTGGTATTCAAACTACAACAACAATTGATGTGTCACTTCAAAAGCACAGTTGTATTTGCAGGTCTTCGCCACACGCACAGCACAGCATTTCTCAGTATACCCTTGGGCTCTCCCCTTAGGTCTTCTCAGCCACCACACTTCACTCGCAGCCAGAGGAACCTCTACCCCAGTCTCCAACACCATTCAGGTGGAGTCTGTGCATTGCAGCTACTTCCACAAATTGGTAGGGCTTCTCTATTATCAAATAAAAAAAATCTCCTGGCTTCTTATTCCTCATGTATAGCCATTCTCAAGCCACCAGCATGAAAGTGCACCCTTACGTATGATGTTTTCATGCACATGAATCAACCTGCAGAATGCTAACACCAGCTTTCAGAGACTACATCTTGAAGTACCACTCAAACAGCAAGGAGTCATTTATGTTACACAGGCCATGAGCCACATCCAGTATCACATCTCAGCCACTGCAAAGGTGGGTAGAATTTGAACCTGGAAGAAGAAACCTGGCTGACTGATGCCTGAAAGAGTTTTTGGACCACCCGATCCTCCTTACCATTAGTAATTTCAGAATGCTGCAAGATCAAACTGCATCACAAATCTACACTAAAAGCCCTTTATCCAAGCACAGCCTGTTGGATTTTTGTTGTTTGTTTTTGGTTTCTTTCACTACTAAAATCATTTATTTTCAGTTCAGACAGGAACACATGGCTACAGGCAGCAGTTAAATCAACAGTTCTCACCTCTGAGATCTTGCAGAGGCAAGGACAAAAAGACAAGCAGTGTCTATAATCCTACTGCCCTCCGGCAATACTCATTCACTTAGGGGTTGCACCCAGCAAAAACCAAACTCTCCATGATTTCTGTGGTTTTTTTAAGAGGCTCTCAGACTTGCCCTTAAAGCAACAAAAGTCCTTTTCCTAGTGGTTTACAAAACTACAGCTATTTAACCCTCCCACTGCCACCTGCAAATATTGTTGATTGTTTCATCAAGGTCTAGTTCACTCGAATGCTGACTTTGAAGGCATTTGCTGTGGCTATACACCAGGGCATCTCTAGGTTCTCTAAAAGCTCCAACTATTCCTCCTCAGAAGAGCAGCTACATCTCTCACCCTGCAGCAGTCAACAAAACACGTTCACACAACTGCTCACTCTGCACCATCTACAGAAAAAAAGACCACTGACAGCTGAAGTTCAAGAGATGCCTCACCCAGTGCTGTAGCAGCACAGAGACCCTACTGATGAGTATTTTCTAAGCCTGCTGGAGGATTCAGCACAGCAAGTTCAGTGACTGCCACTGCTCTTTGCAATCCTGCATCAACACAGGAGTGCACTGTGGCTCACTGGGAGCATCCATACAACCTTCTTTTAGAGATCTATTTCAGTGTAATCACCTCAGTTTTCCCTTACACCCCTGGAAAGACTACAAGTGACTCAGGGCAGGAGGCCAAGTCAGGCGACTGAACTACTCACTGAGGACTCTTGGTTGACAGATACCTCAGCAGATCAGCCTCTCAGTCCAGACACATAGATTAACTGCTTAAAAATTGGTACTCTGAATGTCCACACTGATATCTGGCCTCCATTACACACAAAGATGCTGGGGGAAATTAAAATTGTAAACTTGAGGAAGAGACAGTGCTTAACTCACCCTCTTCCAAGAGAGATCAAAACAGGCTTCTCCATCCCAATCAGAACTCGGAAAGCTTCATTAAGGTTTGCATAGGTGAAGTTTTCTGCTGCATCTCCGATAACCACGCAGTTTGGGTTTGTTTTATCAATCTCGGCAAATTCAGGGAGAAGATCTACAAAAGGAAGAAAAAAAATTAATAAACCCACAAATCCCTTACCATTTCAGATCGCATTAGAACTGATGGGTTTTTCCCCAGATTTGTGTTTCCCTTCATTCATGACACAACACATTTAAAAAAAAATAATTAAATAAAATCCAAGTCTGAATCAAGTGCTCTTCAGACCCTTCTATTCCTGATTGGATCCTGCTATTTATCTGTCCTACGACAAAGAGCAAAATAACCCATTTCCTACCCATGCCTTAGCTCCTGCCACCCACATCATCTAATAAGCATCTTGGCTTATTACACCCAAGCACCTAGATCCAAGGCAGACTCCTGGGTAGTTGGATGAAAACATCTAACAGAAAGGCCAGGGTCCATCTTCTTTCTCCATACCCATGTTCTACAGAAGAAAACACTTTAAACTTAAAACCTCTGTCATGATGACAAAGACAACATAATGTCCTGCACAAGACCTCACATATCTCCTGGTCTTTGTGGCTAAGCAGCAGACTCCTCCATGCTCTTGCTGACCGCCAGCACAACTCTGTGCCTTCACCGTACCACCACCACAATGGAGATCTCACTCAGACCAGACCACTAAGGTTTATTCCACAGCCTCACAACTAAGGAAGAAGTTTTTCCCTGCAGGAAAACAACAGCCGGGAGCTATTTCCCACACAAGCTATGGGAATTCACTGCTCTACCAAAAACGCCCACATCCCTCTGGGCTGTCCCCTGTGTGTCCCAGCATCTGCTGCAAGCATCGTCCCACCATTGTGCACCAGCAAGTGTGGCCTCAGGCTGCGCTCCTTCAAAATGCGGCACGCTGCTGGGGCTGGGGCGGTGACTTCGGCCATGGAGATGTCAAAGCCCATGCCCTGGAGCTTCTTCACAAACTTCTCCCGGGTCGCTTGGGTTTCGTTAGTGCAGAACTGCAGCTTCAGACCAGCCGCTTTGATCCTGTTGAGTAAAAGCAGCAGAGGGGTTAACTAGACATAGAAAATGAGTGAAGAGTGTCAGTTTTGCTGTCCCACACCCAACTTGGATAATTACAATAAAAATGCAAAGATGATATTCCAGAAAAGCAACGGGATCCCTTACTGCGACCAAGACACATCTAAAACATTGATTTGGGGCACTACAGCTGCAGTTTTCACATGCAGAGTCCCTGCCATAGCATGTAGCTGCCCTTCTGGAGCCGAGAGCTCAGCGGAACACAGCAGCAGAGGCAATGCCCACCATCCCCAGGATACAACAGTCTGTCAGGCACACACGCTCTCAACACATAAAAAAAACCCCAGACCAGTTCCTATTCTTTAAACTGGTCTATGGATGTAGACACACATGACCTGAAGACACTGCACTGCCCTGAGGACGGTAGCTGACGCAATACCCCTGGCTGTTAGCATTTTAACTTGGATTTTTACCTTTCCACTTATTCATCACCTGCTGCAGTGATCAGCTGGAGGTAACGGCAAGGCTTCGCACCTCTACAAACCCCAGGTAAGCCACCAGCTAATTGCAATAACGCTTATATCAGCAATGGGGTTGATATAAGTTACAGTTATTATTCGGTTACATTTTTTATTTAATCTCTCATAAAACACCTGTGCTGTTACTTTGCGGGTAATCAAGAAAAATACGGTACTTCAACTGACTCAGTCATTAATGTTTACAGGTAAATGGCTTCTCAAGGGAAGAAAACACAGCCCCAAGCACCCGGAGCCAAGGACATGGTTCCTGTGGATCGGTACTCTGCAATCTTGTGCAAGCCCTCTGCCTCTGCGCGGCTTTGTTTCCTGCCCCAAGCTGCGGTGACCTACTGGGGATGTCACGACAAGCCCTCTTCTCCAAGGATGAGTTCCCAGCTATTTGGAGAACTAATGCATTTCAAAGTGGCCATGAGAAATCAGAAGTGCTGAAAAAGTATCACAATTTTTTTTAGAAATATTTGCCAAAGGGACTGTGACTCAGCTCCTCAAATATATTAAAATGCCTATTTTTTTTCAGGTTTAGTGTGAATTTGTACATAATGCCCCTGTCCATGGCAGAGGGTTGAAACTACATTTTAAAGTCCCTTCCAACCCAAAGCGTTCTGCGATTCTATAACTATCTTTGAGAACCTGAGCTCACACAGGTTCAGATACCTTGGTAAGTTTGGGTCTAGGCTTATAAATTCTTACTGAAGTATTATTACTTTTCTTTGTGTTAGGATGAAAAAGGACTTTCCTATTAGGAAAGCCCCTGCGTTGATTCTCAAGACAATAAAACCTGCTGGGTTCCTCTTCTAGGGAAGATGATCCCAACTGGTTGGTGCAAACACTAAAACCGCCTCGAGGCAACACATCTGGTGATGAACTTCCCATCAAAGGATTCTTGGAAATCTGGTCCTGACCCAGAGAACTCCTTCTGCTCATTAAAATTGCATGCCAGTGTCTTCTTCAATAATGCTGGTGATTCATTTCTTTCTTATTATTTGTCTTTCCTAATCATAGGTATGTGAATTATCAATTACACTTAGTGGTTAATTGCCCTTCATAAAGATAGCTTTTCTATTTTAAATTAGGCAGTTAATATATTGTAACTAATAGCATCCACTTGTACATTATAAATATATCTTCATTGATTGGAGCAGTGAATGTGAGATTCACTTACAAGTTAATGAAGCAATTGAGTGAAGAAGTGCAGGGTGTACCCGGGGAATAATTATTGTTAATGAATTATGATGTGACCTTCTCAGAACAATGAACAATTGGTGTGACAGTGGGATGACAGTATTCCACATCTGTTATTCGAAACACGGCTTCAGCTGTAGTTAAAAAGCAAAGCAGTGTAATTTGGATACATAACAAACTTTAATGGAGTGTGCCGTGGTTAAAAAAAAACTTATTCTAAATGCAGAACCTATCTGCACACTCTTAGGAAAAAAAATCCCATGATTCATGACCGCCTGGAAGCAGATATTTGTTGAATTAAGAATCTACTCTTTCTCTTCCTAAAGGTCAATGAAATGACCAGGAACAACACTAAGCGCTGACTTGCACAGACAAACAAGCACCCTCACGGGTCAGCTCGGTCAAAGCAAAGACTCAGTTTTCCTATACTACAAATAAAACTTCCTTCTAAGAATTTTAGATGAAAAACAAGAGCTACACTTCTGAAAGGCTTGACCGAAGCAGAAGCAGTCTGGACACATCCTGGACTGCTTCACGCCTTTGTGGCCACCAGCAATCACCACTCGACAAACGAGCTCAGTAAATGCTCAGGATCAGGTGAGGTCTACAAAGAGTTAGGTCAGGCAGGTCAGAAAATGGGAGTCCTCTGGTGAAACATAAAAAGGACTCCAAAAAATATCCTGGAACACTAAACAAAAGAAAAATATCAAGAACTCCAGAAAAAACTTATTTCTACAAAATTATCTTTTCAGCGAAAAGCCACCTTCTCCTTCAAATTAGCATCTCTAAAAAGACCCTTGGCTAGCTCTCTGCCAAATCCTCATGCAGCAGTCACACTCACCGGTACATGCATGATCATACACCCAGCGGGACAAATCCATCCCTCGATGCTCAGCATGAGGACCATGAGTGGAACCTGCAGGCCTGCACATGTCAGCAAACAACTGAGCTTAAATAATTAGGGAGAACTTTTAACAACACCTCTACATGGGGGAAATCCTGACTCTGCTCATGTTTACAGCAAAACTCTCCTTCAGTTTTCACAGTCGGGCTTTGCACCAGCAGAAACTAAAAGAGACAACTTGAAGTGCTCTGACGGAGGCTGCAAGTCTGCAATGCATGGAGGGCACTGCTGCTAATCTGGCCAGTTTAGCGGGAAACCTCAAGCTACCAAGCTGACCCAGCGCTCGCACTTCAAGAAGCACATGCAGAGCATGTTACTGCCATTTCTAGTGCTGGCAAGTGTGGAGATGTCAGGAGAAGAATAAAGAACAAAATTTGTAATGTGATGCCTTGTGAGATAAAGAGCAAGGGATTAGATACCTGCAAGTAGAGAAGAATGAGGCAACAGCAAATGAAATACACAACACACATTTTATCAAGATCTCCAGTGTATTACAGATTTATCAGCACCTATATTACAGAAGTGCAGGCACACCCAGGAAACCCAGTCAATCAGGGCTTCAGCTGACTTCCATACATCGTGGCTGCGATAAAGATCCCACTTAAACTCCAGAAGCACTAGAAATCAATCCTGATTAGAGAGCAAGCCGAGCACACCGACAGGCAGCACTGTGCTCCATGCTGCAGGGACTCTGCATGGTCCCGGTAGCCACGGACATCCCGAGGCCACCTCTCGCTCCCCATTTGGGGCCATCCACAGGCTCACCATCAGACAAATCCACTCCGTTTCCAACAGGACTGCTCAGAGCACTCCTAATGCCTACGAGCAGGAATGGGGGAGCTTGAACTTCACCTGCATGCAGGGAGCTAGGCGTGAAGGGAGAGCAGCTTCTGACCTTTTGGTGTCACAAATGGCAAACTGGGCTAAAAGCATCTCTGAAGCAAAAGACACTTGTCGGAGCCCCTCTTGGTGGGGACAGCAGAGCACACAGGGCAGCCGGGAGTAGACGAGGGGTCCAGCTGCACCCCCCCAGCTGCGAGCTGCACAGGCTCCGCTGCAGCGCCGGCAGTGCTGGCAGAGCAGGCGCGGGCAGCCCAGGGAGCTGCCGTGGCACACAGGCGCTGAAGCAAAGGACAAGTCACTTTCAAGCCCGAAACAATAAGCGGAGAGATGAGCACTGAATCAACACACCAACAGGTGGGGAAGGAGACCTTTTCTAAGCCTCACCAGAAGAGGGATTGAAGCCCACTCCAAGCCAAAACAACCGCTTGGTCACCCAGCAATCCCTAAATCTAGAACTGGGGCACCCACCCGGCTCCAGGCATGCCGTGAGCACACGTATAGGGGAAAGATGGAAATGAGGTTTTTAATTTCAGCCCCGAGCTGCCCCTCACGCTACGCCAGCTCTTTGAACTGACCTTTACCTCGTTCTGCTGGAGCAGGACACGACGCTGAGTGACAATGTCCCACAATGCAATTACCATGCGTCAGATGAGCCGGTCCCTTACAAATCACCTCGAACTTTACACATCTGCTGGCTGTCAGCATCTGCCAGGTTCACTCACCCGAAAATAATGAAAAAACTCTCATTATTGCTCCATAACAGGTAAAGTGTTAGGACAATTATTAGACATCCTGACTGACCTTGTGCAGACTTAACCAACTGCCCTTGCCAACCTTTACGGGCAGCCTTTGGGCACATAAAACACAAAACCTGTTCTTTCAGGTGATGTAAAGGTTGCGACACCAGTAGGAAAAGAAATGGTCCTGGAATCTAGGCTGGAAGCCATCACACCTTAAATTCACATTGTTCTGCACATGGCAGATGCAACTAAGAACATGGCATAAACCTACACTTCAGGCTTCCCATCTTTGGTCACCGTCTTTTGCAGCGAAGGTTTTTCCTACCACAGGAGCAGAGGGAGAATCCTGCCCACAGCCAGCCGGTACTGTGCAGACGGGCAGGGCGGCAGAAAGCAAAACCCTGGAAGAGGCAACAAACCTGAGCTTGGCAACTGTCCAACGCCAACTTCAAAGGGGTCTGGAAGAGCACTGGTTATGAGATTTCCAGAACTGGCTTTTTATTCTGCTTTTCTTTTTGCACAGTGTTGTGTTTTTGTTTGTGGTTTTTTTTTTAATTTAGAAGAAAAGAAAGCGTGCTAAGCACTTATGCTATTTGACTCTTTTGCATCAGCAGACAAATACCAGCGTGCTTCACTGTAAACTTGTCAGCACTCCAGTATCACCTCTGAAACACAGGGAAATAACAGTACCAGAGAGTTATCTACCTGCAACGAAACAATAAAACCAGGACTTGTGCAGCAACGCCATTCTCCTACCTGGGCAGCATTAACATTTGCTTATTGCCCTCTGCAGGGTGCTGGTGCTACAGGTAAAGCATCTCCTGTCAAGAGAAGAAATCAAGCAGAGAAGAAACTGAGCATAATGCTCAAGAGTAGAAATGACTTGCCTAGTTTCAAGGGCAACACAGATGAAAGAGTTTGAACAGAGCAGAGATTTATACCAATTCTTTAGCCTGCCTGGCTGATGGAGAACCACAGCACGTGATGTGTTTTAGCCAGCATCTAAAAAACACTCAAAATGACAAATTGCAATGGGTTTTGCAACAAGAGATCAGTCCTAGTCCTCAAAAGCTTGCGTAACAGTGGGAAAAATCTCATCCAGACCACAAAATGGTGAGTGAACAGGACAAAGGGAGGTATGAAAAGCTTCTGTGCCTTCAGACACTAGTGACTAGCAGGCAACAGGATGTTTTTCCATTGCCCATGAAAGCCCTGGCTGGCCCTGCCCCAGCTGGGAAGTAATTCACCTAGCAAGGCACACACTGCTCTCCAGAAAAGGCAAAGACCAAAGACCCTCTTCCAACCCCTGTGACGACAGGTTACATCTCAGAGTCTCAGATTATATCACGTTTATGAATTAATGTAAATCCTGGGCCTGATCTTGCAGGCTTTTCATAGGAGAACCTCCCACTGCCAGAGGGGAACCTCAGTGCTGGCTGAAAGTCATAACCCCTTCTGGGGTCCAGCTGTGGAAATGCCTGTGTGTGGGGAGGACATTCGCTCTGTTTTACGTACCCTCTGCTTAAAAAGTGTATTTGTGGCAATAATGTCTCATACTTCCTTCACAAATCTTCATTCATACTATTTCAGTGGCTATTTCAGTGGCTAGCATTTTTCAGCTTTAATTTCAGCTTCTGAAATCACACCGAGAAAAATCATTATTTCAGAAGTCTGAAGGAGACCAGCCATAAAATTCTTCATCCATCCTTAAAGTCATCTGGCCAGTTTTTATAGCCCAAGCCTCTCCCAATTCCACAGAAACACTGAACTTCCCTGTGTTTTGCTTGGTGGGTGCAATGAATCATAGAATCATAAAACCATAAGACGGGTTGGGTTGGAAGGGACCTTAAGGATCGTCTCGTCCCACCCCGTGCCCCGGGCAGGGCCCCCTCCCCCCAGCCCAGGCTGCCCCCAGCCCCATCCAGCCTGGCCTTGAGCACTGCCAGGGATGGGGCACCCACAGCTGCTCTGGGCAGCCTGGGCCAGCGCCTCGCCGCCCTCACGGGGAACAATTTCTGCCTCACAGCTCATCTACATCTCCCCTCTCCCAGCTTAAGGCCATTCCCCCTTGGCCTGTCACCACGTGCCCACGTACAAAGCCCCTCTCCAGCTTCTTGCCGGCCCCTGTAGGTGCTGGGAGCTGCTCTAAGGTCTCCCCGGAGCCTTCTCCTCCCCAGGCTGAGCAGCCCCAGCTCTCCCAGCCCGGCTCCATAGCAGAGGGGCTCCAGCTCCTCTGACCATCTTCACAGCTCTTGAGATGAGATCAGAGGACTGTGGATGAAACCCCACGCATGCTCCTGTGACACAGCAACCTTGGCTTGCCTTCTGCTTGTTCCTTCCCTATCCCAGTGTCCGAACCTTTCCTTCCATTCCTCTGATTTCTGTCATCCTCACAGTATGTCCAAACTGCTTAAATCTTGCTGTCACATCTCAGATGATACTTTTGTGCCATGATCTCCTGGTGTTGCCATTCTCTGATGTCCTGCCATCGCTCCCAAGTATAATTGAGCTCATTAAAACTCCTGTTCTCCAGTGGTGCAGCTTTCTGCTCCATATAGCAAGGCTGGCCTGACAAATCCGTACATGCAGTGCTTTTTGGCCCCACTCCCCCTTGCTTTGAGACACTATTTGACAGCAAAAACTGAAAAATCATGGAATTGTAGTTCAAAGTAAACTTTAAAAAACTACCAATATCTTTATTGAAGTAATTTCACCCATTTGGAATTTTTCACAGGTAGAAATAAATACTGGAAGTTGTACATCAAAACAAAGACAAAGTCCATCTCATCCTGAATTCTCTACAAAGGCTGCCTCTCTCTGACCACTGAATACAGCTTGATACCAGAACTACTGAATGAATTACCTGATACCGTAAATCATATTCCACCTGCCTGAACAGAAGGGTAGACAACAGATTTGTCTACAGATTTGTAGACAAACAACAATATGTCACAACAGTGAAATCCAGAATTAAGTATTTAATAAAAAAAAAAACACCAAAAAACCATGCTTTTTAAGTGAATCTGCAGAAAGGAAGTACAAAGCAGAACATAAAAAAAAAATCTTTCTGGTTCATTACGTTCAGTAATAAAATGCATTTAATTGCTGCAGATTACCAAATTAGCTTAAAGTACTACACCTAGCAGTCCCAGACTTTAACCGCACTGCAGGAACTGAATGAGGGCTTCTCACTTTGTCTTGTAGCGGCTGGCCCATTGTTTTGTTGCAGCAACTTAAAACCGAGTATAGTTCAAATATATGGGTGAATTTTGCAACAAACGTAAACTCCGGTTTACTGGTAATTCTGCACTTCAGAGAAAAAAAAATTAATCTGAGTTTTGCGGATTCAGTCAGCATGAACAGGTCTGAAATATATTCATTTGCATTAAGCAAAACACTTTTATGGACAATATAATGACTCATACTCCAACAGCTTTCATTCTCTGCTAAAAGCAGTCGCATTGTTTTGCCTCTGAAGCTACTCATTATTCTATTAAAATTTCAGCCAAAACCAAGTTATCTTTGTCACGGTCAAATTCTTACTTTGTATACAAACAACACCTGTTTGTAACTAATGAATTCTATTTCTCAGAAAAAGAAAGTAAATTGCCAAAGGGTTTTATTTAGCCTGTTTTGTAGAGAAATAATTCACTTGCACGTGCTCTGCTTACCTACTTTAGAAGGTACCATACCATTTCACTACATTAGCTCAAAGACCAAGCTGCATTCCAGCAAACTTACTGTGATTTTAATCTGGAAGCTATCAGCAACTAATTCCAGCATATCACTTGCAAAGACAGCATGAAATCTGAACGGCAATACTGCTGAGGATATGCAAAGAATCAGGCTCAATTCTAAGATTCCAGACTGAGTTCACCAAACATGAAAGGTGGGGAAAAGAAGTTACTATCACAGTGGTAAGCTGAGACAATTTTCAAGTTCTAAAGCACAGAATGAGGCAGTGCTGCTCATCTACTTCAGGGATTAATCAGTATTTATACAAGGTAGTGGACAAACAAGTACGTTAGGTAGTAGGTATCACTATAGTATCTTCTATTATTCTTTATTGGCAAATATTTGCGCAGCACATAATCATGCTGATGGACAGGTAAGTAGCTCAAGACTCTAAAGGTTAATGATGTTTAAATGCCACAAGCATAAGCACTTACTCATGCGATTTGTGTAGACAGCACTCGGAGCAGCCACAACTTCAGGGACACAGGTCTTTTTAAAAAAATCATGAACACTGCTGATTAGGAAAGCAAGTATGTGTTAGGAAGGTCCACTGCTCTCAGAAAACTGAGGCCACAGCTAATGCTAGAGACTAGAGTGGAGTTTTTGACAACTCTGCAGCCACAGAGGATCAACTCCTGGACCTCCTTCTGGCTCTGTCAGTGAACAGCTACATGACAATACAGAAGCGCTTCATCTTGTTGTGTCTGCTGCTTCAGGAAGGGCAGGTGACACCAACCCCTCTTTGGGATCCACAGACAGAAGGTGTAGAGTTACGGGCAAAGACAAATGAAAAGATAATTTGCACAACAGTATGTGAAGTTTATCTGCAAGTCTCTTTCTAGGAGAAACAACTTTGCTAGCGCATGTCCTGAAGGCACAGCCAGCCTTGAAACTGAACATCTGCGGAGCCTGTGCTAAGCCATGCTTCAGTTTTCTTCTGCGACAACAAAGATTTCCTACTCCTTGTCGCACATACTCTTTCAGATGGCTCTTTGTAAAGTCACAACTGTCCCACCTGAACCCCCGCACGCTGAATTGCTTTACAGCTCCCGTTCCGCTTGTTCTCCTCACAATCTTCGCCTTGTTAGACTCTCCAGGTATTTTATTTTAACATGACTGTCCAGCTGCTCCACAGCCTCCCTGCTCCCCAGATTTCCGTTGCTCTTTTAAAGGACTCTCTAGAAAGTTGTGCTAACAGATGCACTATACGGGCCAAACAACAGGATGTTGTAAATGTCCAACTACTGTGTGCTTTTCATATGGATATGCTAATGGGAACACTATCAGCACACAGCTGTAAATGCAAATAACAGAGCACAGGCTGAGCATCTTTTATGGACGTTTAACCACCTTCTGTCTTGTAAGAGACCAGCTCCCCGCTATTTGTAAGATAAAAAGCGAATAGCTCACCTCGTGTCAATGCTGTGTAAATCAATTAAGACAATAACAGCACAGCACAGAGAGACTGTTACGGCTGGCTCCAGAAGAAGCCTTTAAGTCGCCGATGGGGCTTTCTGATCTTGTCCATGGGCTTTCTGATCTGCTCCACAGCATCTGCCAGTTAACTGCACACACTCGGAAGAGATGTGTTTTATTTAACTCTGTTATGCCACAGTAAATTAAACCAAGAAACGTTACAGGTTAGAAGTTTTAAAGGGCCAAATTATCGTATCAAACTGCTTTTCGATTTTCTAGTCATCCACCACTCCACTATCCCCACCTAAAGTTAGCAATAGCAGCCCCCCCGGTGGATTTAATAACATTCCTGGCACTCTAGCTTCTGGGTTAAACCAGGGCTGCCCATGCCTTTAGGCACACAGATGCCTGTCTGCCATAGCCCAGCTGAATAACAAGAAGGATCCAGATTCGCCTTATCATTATGCAAGTGCGTAAGGAGGTCTGTACAACAAATACTTCCATGGCTTATCCTTTCAGTGCATACCGAAACCTAAGATATTTCACAGGTAAACTTTATCAGAGATGCAGGTACATTAGCAATAAATAAAGCATTCCCAGTTGTAACACTTAGCGTTCCTCACACAAGTTATACCGACTCAGATAGTGACTACTGATGCTTTCCTCAGGAGGGTCTCCACAGCACTGGGAAGTGCGTTACTGAATGTCATCTTGGTTGGGATGTTTCAGTGTCCATCAGCTTCTTCAGTCATTTTTTTCCACTCCATCTGACTCTACTGCTAGCTAAAAACAAATAGACGAGAGAACCACACCCCTGTAGCCATCATAAATATAAACCGGGCCAAATTCCACTGGCAGAAATTACATTGCTATTCTCTCAAATACTAACTCAAATAACTGCAGAGCAGAATTTGGCTGAAATCAAGAAGAATCATGCAGCAAATAAGAGTTTTAAGGAGCTGAAATGCCTTCAGTCACGTGCAACCGATGACAAATGAAAATGTTTACTTATGATTTTTATTGGTGTGTACTATATGTTGTTATGCAAAGTTAATTACTGTAATGGTGTGGGAGATGATGTAGCAGGGCAATCTGAAGAGAACAGGTCAGCTGTCATATAATGAGAGTCCCCATCTGTAGTATGAATTATCAAAATGGTATTTAAGACTCCTATTGAACATATATATGCACTAAAAGATTTTTGACATGTCTTTTAGCAAAAGATCTCAATTTGAATTAGTTATAAAGTTCCTATCTATCTGCAATTATTTGTTAATTGATACAAAAATGAATTCATTTTAAGAAGAGCTGCTTTTAGCTTTAATCCACCTGCTTGAAACCACCGAGCTGTACTATGATGCAGACACAAATATTAATGACCAACTGGCAATAGGATAATGAGTCAATAACAATTTTAAATGGTGTGAGCTAGCACAATTACTAACCTAACAGGCAGATAAATAAGGCTACTCCACTTTACCCAGGGAAAATTATTATTCTTAACCATTACACTGAACGATCCAAACAAAGCGTTTGGGGTTGGGTTTTTCCCCTTCCTGGCACTTCTCCATACTGACTTCTGCCATTCCCAGTTTCAACAGCTACTACCACCTCTTCTCCATTGATCATTGATATGAAACTCCTCGGAGCCCACGTATGCCAAAACCAACCACCAATTCCCAGCATGCTCCCTCTGAAACAAGCCTCATGCACAGAGCTGAGGAGAAGCCCAGCAGCCCACGAAGCAGCGCGGCATTGTCACCCCTCCGGCAGCACAGCAGGCACCAGCAATGCTCACCAGATCCTGACCAAAACAGATCGACTTGCCCAGCACAGTTCTCAGAAGCCCGTTGCTAGATCACCTCTCCAAACTGTCCTCAAAGACCCCGGCAGCCCCCACCGGGTCAGACAGGCTGGATTAGCTACAGAGTTGCAGAAACCCCTGAGGAGAAACAAGGGCTTAGACATTTCCAATGTTTCAAGAGGAAGTCCGTAATATCTTACATTTAGCCCAAGGCCAGAGTTTCACTGTTGTTTCATTGGCATATTTCTGATATTGCTACCAGTTAAATTGCAGTTTACATTGCCTCCATAAAGGAGGTTTCAGCAGATGCAGTGACAAAAGTTAATAAATAACAGCCTGCAACCCAACAAAAAAAAGTTTAAAAACCTACATATGCCAAAAGGATCTGGTAAACTGTGATGCAGACCTTATTGAATATGTCCTGGTTTTTAAATAAACGATCTGATCTCCAGCAGTAATTACATAGTTGTTATTTATGTTCATTTTGTCCATGTCTGGAGGCCTCAGCTGTGATCCAGGCTGTCCCATGCTATGCACTGCACAAACTTGGCATATGTGATGGTCCCCACAGAAAGCACCAATTGGCAAGAAATGAGAGGAGGGTAGTAAGGTTCTCCTGGAAGATGGAGAGCAGGAGAAGACTGTCCTTCACCAACAGACCGGCATGGGCATCAGCCTCAGCAGGAAGCAGTATTAGCAGGAGGATTTGAGCAAGGCAAGAAGGAAAGCCAGGGAGCTGTAATCCAGGCAGAGCCCACCCCAGCAGTGCCTGACCCTTTGCAGTCAGCAAACAGGCTGCTTTACAGAGAAAAACAAACGCCTTCATTTTGCTACAAGCCTTTTCTCTTAGGGTTCCTCTTGAGTCCTGAGTCTGTAGCACAGCTACAGAAAGGCACGAGAACAGAAACCACTGTGAAATATTGTGTAAAGGGGACATGAAGGAACGGGAACACAATCCCTTGGAAAACCCACGTGCCACAGGATTTCAGTACAATGTCTTTATAAAAGCAACTTTTCTCTCTGCCTAGTTTCACCGAATTCCCTTGGCGCGCTGCTCTTCTGTCAGCATTCTCAGCCCCCATGGCTCCCTCCGGCTGCCTGGGGCCAGCTGAGCACCACAAATGGGCCAAGAGCCTCAATAAGCTTTCAATTTGCTTCAAATACTGCTTTCTGACAGCACTGGAAAGTCGTCCTGTAGACAAAAACAGAAAATTCATCCAAAGGCACTTTATGTGCCTGTTACACGTATATTAAGAAATACGAACAAAGATATAATCAAAAAACAAACATAAAACCAACAAAGCAGCAGCAAAGCCTTCTTCTATCACCAGTACATTTGGATCTTCTCTGGTTTTGCCTTTTCCATGGCAGTTCCACCAACAATTAGGCGTGTATTTAACTAACCTCATACAATTAACTGTAGTGATTTCATTATTTCTTCCTGCATTATTTCCCTGCTTGATAAAGCACTCACCACAAGTATGTTTGTGTTGGGTGGCCACAGAAAACAGAAGCCACAGAGGTGCTCGCCAAGGAGGCTGTCAATGTTTCACACAGGTTCAGTATTTAGATATTTAAAACATTTCAAGTGGGGTACACACAGCAGCACTCGCCACGTGAAAGGATCCTGCAGCAGGTTAGTGAAACATCATGCAGAGCCAAAAGGCTCTTCAAGAAACCCATGACCTATTCCAGCAGGGCAAACGCACAAACTAGTATCTATCTTTAAATAAAAATGGCCTTGCAGACATTGCTCTCCCTGGTCCCATCCTCCTCTGCTCAAGCAGGGCCAATACAAACACGCTGGCAAGTCAACCTAGTTAACTGAAGTGAGTTAAGTTAAATTAATGAACTCACTGTCTGTTTAGCAGCGGTCACTCAGCTTGTGTTAACTGAATTGCATTACTCAACTAAAAGGGAAGCAGTTCACTACTTGTGGGCACTGGAAAGTAACTCGCCATAACAGTATTTTGCTTTTGAGTCGCTTACAAGCTGGGCAATCATTAACTGCCCCCCCGAAATTCTCCATTTCTGCTGCGTTGCAAGTTCTGTGCAAGAAGCCCCAGCTAACCTGACAGCAAAGCTAACCAATGCACAGCAGCACCGTGCCAGCGTGGGCCATATTTTTTAAATTATTACAGGGGGAACGTGCCAGATCTCCCACCCATTGCCCGCTCCCGCCGCACGTGCGGTGACGACAGCAAGTACAAAATCAAGCGGGATGTCACCTGCGCGCTGCTCCGGGCCCCTGTCCCCTGTCCCCATCAGCCCAGGGACAGCGGAGCCACAAGCTCAGTGGACACGCTCACAGCTTAAAAAAGCCTAAAAACCACCAAGGCGATCCAAAATGTTCACGTTTGCTGCCCTGTCCCGCTCAGCTTCACACAGCAAACCGAGGGGCTCCACAGCCGGGGCTGTCGCAAACCCCGACCCCCGCTCGGCCTCGGGTGCAGCTGCAAAGCCCAGGCCAGGCCCGCACTGCGCGTTTCGGCGCGCCCGGCCCGCACCGCCATGCTCGGGGGTGCTCCCCCCGCACCCCGGGCGGCCCCTCACGCCGCCGGCCGCCTCCTCCTCCCCCGGCGGGGGGCCCAGGCCGGGCCGCGCCGGGCCGCGCCGCGCCGATCCGAGCCGCCGGCACCCACCTGCGCACCGCCTCCACCGAGCCGGCGATGGGCACCCCGCCGCCCTCGCCGCCGCTGTCGTAGAGGACGCCGCTGACATCCAGCAGCAGCCCCCGCACCGCCCGCGCCCAGGCCGCCATCTCCCCCCGCCGCGCCGCGGGGGCTGCCGGGAAATGGAGTCTGAGGCGGGCGGGCGGGACCGCGCCTCACGCCCGGCGCGATTCGCTCCGCCGCCGCCGCGCCGCCTCTCCATGCACTTATTAATTTATTTTGGGGTTTTTTAAGAAGGCACCTGAGGCTGCACGGGCCAGGTTTGGCTTTTCCAGGAGACGGCAGCAGCAGCGCGGCAGTGCCCGGCGGCTGCAGGCAGCCCCAGAAGCGCGGCTCCTCTCCTCAGGCGGGGCGAGCCGGGCTGCCCGCCGCCAGCAGCCGGCCGAGGAGAGGGCCGGCCGGGGACGAGCGCCCAGCGGGTCAGCGAGGGCCGGGGACAGGCCCGGGGGGTCTGCGAGGGCCGGGGCTTGCTCCCCGTGTCGCCATAAGCCCCCTCAGGCATGGCATCCCCGGGGGAAAAAAACTTCCATCCTCTGAAACCCGCATGGCACCTGAGCCAGAAGCTGTCAAGAGCGTAGGCAACATCCGTGTTCTCTTCAGGATTTATACTGCTTGTGTCACTTCTGGAAGGGCTCCAGACCCTCAGCGATACCTTCGCCTCAGCACCCGGAGCCTTGATTTGGGCCAGGCTTTCCCAAAGCACGAGACATTGGCATCCATCTTCCCACCCATCCCGCCGCTTCCCCGTGGCGCGGGAGCGTGGCCGGACGGACAGCGGCGCGAGGGCAGATCCCCACACCGCTCCCGCAGCCACCGCAGAGCCGGGGTTCACCACACACCCCGCAGGCAGCCCGCACCGCCCCCACGCCTCTGCGGGTCTGAGGAAACTGAGGCAGGACAGGGTTTGGCCCTTGGGGACCGTGGCACTGAGCCACGCAGCGGCACAAGGCTGGCGGGACCCATGTCAGCTCAGCTGAAACACTGATGGGGCCATGCCCTGCCTCGGTATCTTCTACATGCCCAGCACTTCATACAGACCACAGAGAAAAAAACCCTGGCTCATCATATAAAGAATTAAACCGATCCCCTCCATTTTACAATCACGGATAAGACTTTATCAGCTGTGTTCTAGCTTTACAGATAACATTGTTTTCTCCCTTGATAAAGCCCAAATGCTTTCTTATTGCTAATTCCATCAATAGCATGCCACGACTCCCAGAATATTTAAGGAGTTGTCGTGGAATTATAGTTCACTTTGTTTTAAGAAAAGCAGAGGAGCCTTGGCAGCATTGATTTGCATCACCGCTTCTGCCATAGCCTCTGGCTTCTCCTTAAAGATAATATCTAAACTGTGAAATTCATTAAATAGATCCAGAAATGGATCAGGTTATTTAAAACAACATTACTAATGGCGCAGTATCTCGGCTGTCTCCACCGATAGCGAACATTGTCTTGGATAATGTTATCAGTCCAGGACACCCGCTATGAATATTGATCCACAGCTTGTTACAGCCATCACTTGTCGTCAGGACAGGTCAGGGTTGAAACCCACCTAGCATCAAAGCAATTTAAAGACAGAACTCGGGCTGAATTTTAATGCTTGAGCTAGGAAACGGACCAACTTCAAACGCTCTGCTAAAACTAATCCACAAACCTATGCTTTTTCATGTGTGCCTCTTCACATGCATGTATGTCTGTAGGTCAGTGTGCATGCATGGATGATACTTGAAGATGTCTGCTAGCTCACAAATTAATCTCAATGCTGCAATTTACCTCCTCAGCTCCCGCAGACACAAATCAATCAGAAGTATTTGTAGTTTCACATAGATCAGATTTTTTTTCCTTCAAACACAAAAAAAATACCTAGCCCTGACAAGGCTTTTGAGCATTCTTAAAATACTGAGCCATACACTTATTTACCATACAACAATACTTACGGTTTGTCCACATAGTTTGAAAGTAATGTTATGCCACAAAAAGAACCTTGTTTCAAAAACATTAATAGGATCTGCCCTAAGACTTCATACCCATTTTCTTTATTTGATCTCGCTTTTGTACCAAGCTGTTCAGTGGCTGCAGCTGCTCCTCTCCCCTTTCTTCTCCTTCTTCTGCACCTCAAGGAACCTGAAATACATTAGCAATAATCAACTACCACGCACCACTGTTTTCCAGTTCACCACCACCTTCACTTTTACGCACTTTTTACCACTTTTAGGGTACATCCCTAAAACTAAGATTTATCCTTCTGCAGCTTTAGTGTGTGAACTCCTCAGGACTGAGCTCCTTTCTCTTCTGCTGGTGTGGGGTAGCCCATACCAGAGGCCAGTGCCAAACGGGTTCTTGGATGCTGCCACCACATAATTAACAGTAACAATTACTTGTAACCACATTACCCTGCACATCTTCATCTCATCTCTTGCTCTCCTATTATCTTAAGGCCTATGCCTTTGCAATTGCAAATAGAAAGCCCAATTCTGCTGAGGCTGAGATGCCAGTCAAGAGGAAGAGGGCTGTGGTCTGCACCTCTTCCTGGGAATAAAAGCAGGTTGGGATAACAGGTTCCTACCAAGGGCTGCCTTCCCTGGCCTCCTCTGGCTGAAGGGTGCCCCTTACTTCACAGAATGAATCATAGAATCAGAGAACGGGTTGGGTTGGAAAGGACCTCAAAGCCCACCCAGTCCCACCCCGTGCCCTGTGCAGGGCCACCTCCCCCCAGCCCAGGCTGCCCCCAGCCCCATCCAGCCTGGCCTTGAGCACTGCCAGGGATGGGGCACCCACAGCTGCTCTGGGCAGCCTGGGCCAGCGCCTCGCCGCCCTCACGGGGAACAATTTCTGCCTCACAGCTCATCTACATCTCCCCTCTCCCAGCTTAAGGCCATTCCCCCTTGGCCTGTCACCACGTGCCCACGTACAAAGCCCCTCTCCAGCTTCTCGCCGGCCCCTGTAGGTGCTGGGAGCTGCTCTAAGGTCTCCCCGGAGCCTTCTCCTCCCCAGGCTGAGCAGCCCCAGCTCTCCCAGCCCGGCGCCGTAGCAGAGGGGCTCCAGCCCCCTGACCACCTCCGTGGCCTCCTCTGGGCTCGCTCCAACAGGTCCGTGTCCTTCTCATGCTGGGGGCCCCAGAGCTGGTCGCAGCGCTGCAGGGGGGTCTCACGGGAGTGGAGCAGAGGGGCAGAATCCCCTCCCCCGCCCTGCTGGCCACGCTGCTGGGGATGCAGCCCAGGGCACGGGGGGCTCTCTGGGCTGCGAGCGCACATTGCTCGGTCACATGGAGCTTCTCATCCACCAACACCCCCAAGTTCTTCTTGGGGCTGCTCTCATCCATTCTCTGCCCAGCCTGTATTGGTACTGGGGGTTGCCCCGACCCACGTGCAGGACCTTGCACTTGGCCTTGTTGCGCTTCATGAGGTTCACAGAGGCCGGGCTCTCAAGCCTGTCCAGGTGCCCTGGATGGCATCCCTTCCCTCCCGCGTGTCGCCCGCACCACACAGCTTGGTGTCATGGGTGAACTTGCTGAGGGTACGCTCAATCCCACTGTCCACGTTGCTGACAAAAATGTTAAGCAGCACTGGTCCCAATACTGACCCCTAAGCAACACCACTTGTCACCGGTCCCCACTTTGACATTAAGCCATTGATTGCAACTCCCTGAGTGTGACTATCCAGCCAATTCCTTATCCACTCAATGGTCCACCTGTCAAATCCATATCTCTCCAGCTTAGAGACGAAGCTGTCATGTGGGACAGTGTCACATGCTTTGCACAAGTCCAGGTAGATGACATCAGTCACTCTTCCCTTATCCACCAACACTGTAACCCTGTTGTACAAGGCCACCAGATTTGTCAGGCATGATTTCCCCCTAGTGAAGCCATGTTGGCTGTCACCAGTCACCTTATTTTCCATGTGCCTTAGCACAGATTCCAGGAGGATCTACTCCATGATCTTGCCAGAAACAGAGGTGAGACTGACTGGCCTGTAGTTCCCTAGGTCTTCCTCATTTTGCTTTTTAAAAAATGGGGGTTATGTTTCCCCTTTTCCAGTCCATGGGAACTTGACTGGATTGCCATGATTTCTGAAATACGATGGATAGTGGCTTAACCACTTCATCTGCCAGTTCCCTCAGGACCCGCAGATGCATCTCATCAGGTCCCATGGAGTTGTGCACCTTCAGGTTCCTTAGATGGTCTTGAACCTGATCTTCTCCTATGGTGGGTGGTTCCTCATTCTCCCAGTCCCTGCCTTTGCCTTCTGCAGCCCGGGCGGTGTGGCTGGAGCACTTGTCAGTGAAGACTGAGGCAAAAAAGTCACTGAGTACCTCAAGCTTTGCCATATCCTGGGTAACTAGGTCTCCTGTTTTCTTCTGGAGAGGGCCCACATTTTCCCTAGCCTTTTTTTTATCACCGATGTACCTATAGAAGCTTTAGCTGTTGCCCTTGACGTCTCTGGCCAGATTTAATTCTATCAGGACTTTAGCTTTCCTAACCTGATCACTGGCTGCTTGGACAATTTCTCTGCATTCCTCCCAGGGTACCTGTCCATGCTTCCACCCTCTGTAGACTTCCTTTCTGTGTTTGAGTTTTTCCAGGAGCTCCTTGTTCATCCATGGAAGCCTCCTGGTGTTTTTTGCCGGACTTTCTCTTTGTAGGAATGCATCGCTCCTGAGCTTGGAGGAGGTGACCCTTGAATATGAACCAGATTTCTTGGGCCTCTCTTCCCTCCAGGGCTTTATCTCATGGTACTATACTAAGCAGACCCCTGAAGAGGCCAAGGTCTGCTCTCCCCAATTCTGTGGTAACAAGCTTGCTGTGTGCCCTCCTTGCGGCCCTAAGGACCTTGAACTCCACCATTTCATGGCCACTGCAGCTAAGGCTCCTCTTGAGCTTCACATTCCCCACTACCTGCTCCTTGGTGGGAATAAGGTCGAGCATAGTACCTCTCCTGATTGGCTCCTCTATCCCTTGGAGAAGGAAGTTATCAACAACGCATTCCAGGAACCTCCTGGATGGCTTACACCCTGCTGTGTTACCCCCCCAACAGATATCGGGGTGGTTGAAGTCCCCCATGAGGACTAGGGCTTGTGAATGTGAGGCTGCTCCTATCTGTCTATAAAGGACCTGATCCACCTGGTCCTCCTGGTCAACCAGCCCGTAGCAGACCCCCACTATAATGTCACTTGCCCCTGCTCTCCCTTTAATCCTGACCCATAAGCTCTTGGTGGGTTCTCATCCATCCCCAGGTGGAGCTCCATGCACTCCAGCTGGTCGTTGACATAGAGGGTGACACCCCCTCCTGCTCTGCCCTGACTGTCCTTCCTGAAGAGCCTGTATCCTTCCATCCCAACACTCCAGTCAAAGGAGCCATCCCACCACCTCTCTGTGATGCCAGTCAGATTGTAGCCCTGCAGGCGCACACATGTCTCTACCTCCTCTTGTTTATTCCCCACGCTATGTGCATTCACATTTGCGTGGGGTCCCCCTGAAGCTGACTTACTGGCTGGGGTGGCTGGAATTCCTTTGTGCTGCTCTTCAGGTGCTCTCCTGCTGCCCTGTGATCCCTCTCCAGGCTCTGGGCATCTCTTGCTGGCACTGGCATCAAACTGGTAGGAGTGGGATGGACTGAGGTTCCCCTTTCCTGGCAATGCTACTGTAAAGCCTTCTTCTCCAGCTTGGCAAACCTATGACCGAAAATACTACATCGACACCTCAGCCTGATTCATGGCACCAGCAAACACCGGAATGCTGAGAGGGAAAAGCATCCTCCTGAGCAGAACCAGATGTAGAGATACCAGGTTTCTTGTAAGTGCTGCTGGTGAGAAGTGGTCACGGTCATGGGACTGGCACAGGGTGGAGAGGCTTGGCCCGCTGTTGCCTACTCTATCCCAGTTCCAGGTGCGAACAGACAACAAAGCGTTACCACTCAAGGCAAGGAGGGTTCATCAGGGTGCTCGGTGGGGCAGGTACTGCTCCACAGCAGGCGTGCCTCAGTTTCCCTGCCTATTAACTGGGAATGGCGTGAATGCCACGGGTGAGTTGCAGGAGCTGGGGGCAGCCCATGGCCCAGAGTCTGAACCAGACTGGCCCCGGGCTGACCCAGCATGAGAAGCTGCTCGTTCCGCCCGCGGACCCCGCCGTAGTTTCACATCTGAAACGGCCGCCGGCAGCGGGAGCGCTTCGAGCCAGGACCCGCGGGGCGCAGCGCAGGGGGGTGCGGGAGCCGTCCCGCCGAGACAGGCGGCTCCCCCCGCCGGACCCCCGCCCGCCCAGGGGGCTGCAGATGGCCCAGCGGGGGCACAGCGGCACCGGGGGCTCTCCGGACCCCGGGGGGCAGCAGCTGCCGGCGGGCTGCCACGTGCCGCCGCATCCTTGCACCGGCGGCGGACCCGGCTCTGGTGCCGGAGCTCCTGGCCGCCCCCGGCCCACCTCGCTGCGATGTGTCGCCCTCCGTGTGTCCGTCTCGTGTCGTGCGTGTCCCCCCCCCCAGTCCGGGGCAGGTAGCGGGAAAGCCCGGTCGCCGGGAGGCTGGGACGGAGGGTGGGAGGGAGGCGCCCGCTGCGCCCCGCGGAGCCGCGGGGAGGGGGCGCGGGGGCGGCGTGCCAATGGCTGCTCTGCCCCCTCCTCTGCCCCCACCCCGCCGCCGGCCCCTCCGCCCTCCCCGCCGACCCTCCTCCCCGGCGCTCACTCCGCGCCGCCAGCGCCCAGGCGTGCGGGTCGGGAGGCGGCCGGCTCCGCGCCCGGCGCAGCCCTCCGCCGGCTCCGCGCTGGGAGCCAGCAGGTCTCCGGGAAGCGCGGAGGGTGGGGGGGATGCCGGAATGCCCGGACCGCGGGGCCAAGGCGGCCCCCATCCATCATAAAATCTCCTTCTCCATCTTAGACATCCTGGATCCCCAGAAATTCAGCAGGAGACGCGAACCGGCCGCGGGGAGCTGGGGCAGCGGCCCCCGCTCGGGCGAGCGGGAGAAAAGTTTGGGAAGAGTTGAAGTAGGAAAGGACGCTGCTGCTCCCGGCAGCGGGAGGAATAAACTAGAGGCACATGGTAGGAACGCGCTCGAGTTTCTCCGGCCGGCGCTGGCGGGGCGAGCAGGTGGAGGCGCCGGCGGACGGGGGCCCCCGGCCCCCCGAGCCCGGGCTGCGCTCCCCGTGCGGGGCTCCCGCAGGAAGGTGCAGCGGGCAGCGCGGGGGGAGGGAGGGAGGGAGGGAGGGGGGCTGGGGCTGGATTTTAAGTCTCGATGATGCGAAGGGAAAAGTTCTCGGTGTGTCGTTACCCGCCCCCCCGCGCCGGTTCCCGGCGTGCGGGGCCAGCCGCCGCCGCCCGAGGAGGACGGGGCATCCCGCCGCCGCATCCCGGCCCCGGCTGCTCTCCCCGCGGCACGGCGGCCCTTCCCCGGGGCGGGGTGGGGGTCGGGGCTGCCCCGGCCGGCCCTGACCGGCAGCGGGACGGGCGGCTGGGTAATTGCTCAGCCCGTCCCCACCGGAGGATGCCTTAGCTCCCGTTGATCGATATCCTATTACCGACTCCCGCCTATCTCCTGCCCGCAGCTTGCAGGTGCCCACTTCAAACCTCCTTCCCCCGGGCTGATCCTGATACTGTTCGATTAAAACTTACCTTTAATAGATGACATCTATCGATCTGGCCCTCGCAAATCTGAAACTCCATTAGCGCGGGGATGGGGAGGGGGGAGGGGATTTATTTCGCTTCAGAAGGGGACTTTAATAACTTCTTTTTTAATTGGTAAGAAATCCATACCGACGCCTCCCCCCTCCCCGCCGCAGACGCGATGGCACAGCGGGGAGCGCGGAGGGGCTCCCGCACGGCGGGCGGGCGGTTGTTTAGGGTGTTTTTTTTCCCTCCTCGTTATTTTATTTTAACGATTGCCCTTGTTTTATCGCGCTGGCGGGTGGGGGGTGCCGGGGGAGAGGCGGCTGGGCGCGGGGTGGGGGGCGGGAGGAGGGTGCGCGGCCGCCCCCCGGGGCGCCCTGACGAGCGCCGCCATCTCGCCTAGATGCGCACTCCCCGGCGGAGAGCGGCGCGGAGGCAGCGGGGCAGGAGCGCGACGAGGAGGGCCCGCCCGGGGCCGGGGCCGGGGCCCGCCCGGCCGCTCCCGAGGAGGCGGGCTCGCCGCGGGGCGCCCGGCGGCGGCGGGCCGAGGCGGGGTGCGGCAAGCCGCGGCGGGCGCGGACAGCCTTCACCTACGAGCAGCTGGTGGCCCTGGAGAACAAGTTCCGGGCCACGCGGTACCTGTCGGTCTGCGAGCGCCTCAGCCTGGCGCTCTCCCTCAGCCTCACCGAGACGCAGGTGAAGATCTGGTTCCAGAACCGCCGCACCAAGTGGAAGAAGCAGCACCCGGGCGCCGATGGGGCGGCCCCCGCCGCGTCCCCCGCGGCGGCAGCGGGCGGCGGCAGCCCCAGCCCGCCGGGCCCCGGCGCTCTGCCCTTCCAGACTTTCCCTGCGTACGCCGCCGCCAACGCCCTCGGCCCGCCGGCCGCCCCCTTCGCGCTGGGCGGCGGCGCCTTCGCGCCCTTCCTCGGCCCCGCGTACCTCGGCCCCTTCTACGCCCCGCACCTCTGAGCCGGGCCGGGAGCCGGGCGCCGGGCGGCGGGGCCGAGCCGGCGGGGCCGCCCGGGAGCCAGGCGGGGCGCGGCGGCCTCACTGCTGCTGGTTGCATGGCCATGTGAAGTGTAAGAAATTGATTTTTTTTCTAGGCGTCACAGCAGAATGTGTAAGGTACCATACTTGGACACAGAGGGGGAAAAAAACCCAAACCCCAAGCCACTGTAACCACTGGATTTTATTAGCACGTTTGAGATGTAATTACAGGTGTTGGAGATGGGAAAAGTAACCCTCTTTACACATGCCTGACACTAATTCCTTGCAAATTCTTCTCCAAGTCTGTTTGTAAAACACTCCTCGCTGCCATTTGGCTTGCCAGCACATGTCCCAGATGCGGAGAGCTCGTTACTGCCGTCAGTGCTGCTGCTGGTGCACGTGGCCGTGTCACATCCCAGGGATGCTCGCAGGTGAAGACATCCTCTGAATTCACTCATGGACTCGGTTGTGCCCTGTTTGACTTACGTTGTGTTATCGTTTCTGACTTTGGGCCTGAAAACTGCAAGCCGTGGACTTGGTACCCCACCTGGAAGAGAGTTTCTCTTTTTTTGTCTGAGAAGGTGTAGGAAACGGCAGCTCCGTGTCATCAGGCGACGAGTAGAAAATCTGTCCAGTCAGTGGGAAAGTGTTCAGTTGCTGCTAATGTACACTGCCTTTCTTTTCAGTTCATTCCCAGTGACTTCAGAGGTTTTGGATGAGATGTCTAAAGATCATTCTTTTTGCAGAGAACAGTTGTTCTTGTAATAATACAGCATTAGTGCCAAATGAGGCAGAAAAGAAAACATAAATCAGAGAAAATGATTACATTATTCATTTCTTTAAAAATGGGGCACTTGTGATAGAAAATAAGTAAAACGCAGAATTTCCAGCATGCCGAGACCTATTTTCCATAACAGAGAAACACATGCTTTTTCTTTTTTGCTTTTTGGAGCATTTGTTAGAAAGGAAAATCACATTTCATCTTCATCGTTACAAGCACCGGAATGAAACGGAGTTTTAGCTGGGGGCTTATCTGTCCCTGAACGGATGGGAAGTAATTGGTTTAAAAAAAATCTGTCTCATGCAGTTTTACAAATTATTACAACACACTGTTCAAGACTGTTGTCCTCTCAGTCTCTTATGATGCTTTAAAGTATACATTGGCTCTCCAACCAAAAAGCTTAAGTCATAAATCCTATCTAGCTCTTCTTGTGTTTGTCTAAATAAAACGTTTTTTTTAAATTACACCATGTTTAATTGTTTTTAATTGTATTTGGACAAAGCAGCGTTTGCTTTGTGGACCAGTTCCCCACTGGGTGTGTATGGAGACAGTGCCCTGGGGCCGCATGCATTGACTGCTGGTGGTACCCCACCTCCTCCAGGCGGGCTGCGAGGAGGGGCTTCGCAGACACCCCTTTCTTGCAGAAATTGGCTTCCTGACTTCCAGTTTTGCAGGGAGCGAGGTGTGAAACTCTCAAGGCCAGGCTTAGAGAACAGCTTCTGGCAGGCAGGCTAACGGAAATTGCCTGCCGTTGTCTTCCGCACTTGAAGAGGAGGTGTTCGGTGTCGCCTCGATTACTTGTGTAGCTATGAACAAAACATCAGGTTCGCCTAGGGTCATGGTTTTGGAATTCATAAGTACTGTATCAATTTATTTACTTGCAGGTTAATTAAAGTAACTTTTTAACTCTGATTTGACTTAAGAGTTGGAAAAGACAGGGTTGTTACAACCACACGGCATACATCCTGAGCTGCTGTGTTTTCTGGGCATTGAATCAGCAGTCCCAGGTGTCTGAGCCATCGGGATGCAACACTGCTAGCAAACCAGCTGTCCATTTCTGGCTGCCTGTAGCCAATTAAGAGCTCAAGCCCCACAGAGAGAGAAAGACGTTCTACCAGGCTTGTCTAGTCCATTTTCCCTGCCACAAGTTAGGACTAACCAGACCTAAATCCTCTTGACTATTTGTGGTCTCCTACATGTGATTGGCATCACTGTGCATGAAGAAACAGTTCTTAATTTCATTTGGCTGTCACTTTTAAGATGTTCCCAGAGCACGAAATGGTTGGTCACCTGCACTGTACTGAAACTTCTGGTGGAAAAAAAAGACTTGTGCGCTGTCATTTGTCCTGTGATTAGTTCTATTCCTTAAGAAGTGTAAATCGTAGCAAAAAACAGGGAACGTTACGAATCAAAATAACACAAATACTATAAATTGTCTCCTCCTTTGAGATGTGGTTTTGCTGTTCATAAATGTTTTCTAGGCTCTGCGGTTTGCCAGCAATTTTGCCTTTGGCAAAACAATGTTAGCTTTATAGGAAATCTGAATACTTCATTCCTATGCAAGAAAGGGCAGCCTTTTTTTTCCACCACTTTTAGTAAACTTCTATAGCCCAGATTCACAAAAATGTTTTACAGTTAATTCCAGAGAATATACTGGTCATGGTTCCCACTTTGCGTGACTTGCACCTCTGCACAGCATCGGAAAGGCGATGCATAGCAATGGGACTGCATATTTTCTGGCACTGATCCCAGGCCACCAAAGCGTTTCTGGCTAAACGCTTCCAAGCCCTTCAGATAGACCCTTCCCCTCCTGCTTTGCTGAGGGGGCAGCTGCTTGGGTGGGTGATCTCTTTGGCTTCTAGTTAGGGATGTGGTGACTGGCCACTTATTACAGCTGTAATTAAAAGCAGTCCCGGAAACAGCAATTGCCATCAAACACTGCGTTGTCCAGATTATGCTATTTGCTCTGGTAACGCTTTTGGAAATGCCCCACTGAGTATCCATTCTCTCTAACAATTCTGAATACAGATTTGTGCAGTATTTTCAGGCATAGACAAAAATTGACTTTACTCACAGCTGAGTATAGATGTTAAAGGGGATCACACGTAAGTCCCATGTGTAAAAGGCAAAATATGCATTTCTATTAAATTAAAAGTTTTGAATTCAAATGCTCCACAGAGTACAGGAAAGTTAGTAGCCTCCCTCATTCCTACCATACCATCTGTAGTAGCAGTGTCTGCGGTGAGCAGGCATCATCAGCTGTGTTTCAGACTGCCCAAACTACTGGCAACTTCTAGGTCACGCAAGCCTGGATAGAGCTTTGCTTATACTCTTTTTGGTTTTATTCTAGAACATAACACGGCAGCTAGGGTACTAGGCTTGAAATCTCACCTCCAGCAATGGCATCTTCTTGGTGCTTCATTGGACAGCAAGAGAGCATATGCTGTGCTTCAGCTGTAGAAAGGGAAAGCTTTTGGCTCATACAGTGTTCATCACTAGACAAAAATTTCACTCTTGTTTCATACCTTCTCTCTGCACAGGCAATATTAATGGTCCAAGAACCACAAAAGCACTTTGGAAATCAACTTCATTTAAGCTAATAATGAAAGAAGTACGTGGGGGAACACCGTGACATCACAGTTTGGGAAAAGTTAGAAATGTCAGTTTAACTGGACTTTCAGATCTGTACTTAAGAAAAAAATGAAACAACTCATACCGTTGGGTTTGCAAAGTCTGAAGAATACACTGGACAATTAAATGCATTGAGAAACAAAATATAAATGTATTTATTGAAATGTCAGTGAGCAAGCGTTTTTCATGAAGAAAACCAATATGGTTTGTTGTGTAATAGAGGACTGGAAAATTAAACTGAATTCTATTTCCTTCCTGGTGATCTCTTCCTTTTTCATAATTTGCCAGAACGTCTGTAATAAGCTGCGTCCCACGGACACACAGCTTACTGAGCTGGGGATAGGATCCCCTGGTTTCCACCTGTGGATTTTACTTTGCAGTGCCCGTCCCCCTGCGCTGGGCACTGGCCAGGCCGCCCCTCGAAGCCGGGCTCAGCTCTGGGCCCCTCACTCCCAGACAGACCCTGAGGGGCCGCAGCGTGTCCAGAGCCGGGCAGGGGGCTGGGGAGGGGGCTGGGGCACAGGGCTGGTGGGCAGCGGCTGGGGGAGCTGGGGGGGGCTCAGCCTGCAGAAAAGGGGGCTCGGGGGGCCCTGATCGCTCTCAGCTCCCTGGCAGGGGCTGTGGGCAGGGGGGGGTCGGTCTCTGCTCCCAGGGAACCAGCCACAGGACAAGAGGGAACGGCCTCGAGTTGCGCCAGGGGAGGGTTGGGTTGGGTGCCAGGGAAAGTTCTTCTTCACCAAAAGGGTGGGCAAGCCCTGGCACAGGCTGCCCAGGGAGCTGGTGGGGTCACCAGCCCTGGAGGTGCCTAAAAAATTCGTAGAGGTAGTGCTTAGGGAAATGGTTTTGTGGCAGACTTTTCCAACCTAAATGATTCAAAGTAGGGCCGTGTAGAGAGAGTCAGGGATGACCCAAGACAAGGAGCAGGCAGAGACTGAGCTCAGTGACCTTGCTGTTCCCTGCTTCTGGCAGAACAGTTCCTTCAGAAGAAACATGACCACTGATATTTTTTTGTCACCGTGGAACATGTAAGTCCTACCTCCTGATGGCAGCACAGGTTTTATTTATGTTGAGATGTACATAGCAAATGTCTTTTGGCAGATGTGCTCTTGGCCATCCACACTCAGATACACCTGTGTTGTGTGAAATGGCCAATGCACAGGAGACGCAAACATAGAACCACAGAATCATTTGGGTTGGAAAAGACCCCTGGGATCACCAAGTACAACTGTTAACCCAGCACTGCCCAGCCCACCGCTAACCCGTGTCCCTAACTGCCACACCTACACACCTTTTAGGCACCTCCAGGGCTGGTGACCCCACCAGCTCCCTGGGCAGCCTGTGCCAGGGCTTGCCCACCCTTTTGGTGAAGAAGAACTTTCCCTGGCACCCAACCCAACCCTCCCCTGGCGCAACTCGAGGCCGTTCCCTCTTGTCCTGTGGCTGGTTCCCTGGGAGCAGAGACCGACCCCCCCTGCCCACAGCCCCTGCCAGGGAGCTGAGAGCGATCAGGGCCCCCCGAGCCCCCTTTTCTGCAGGCTGAGCCCCCCCAGCTCCCCCAGCCGCTGCCCACCAGCCCTGTGCCCCAGCCCCCTCCCCAGCCCCCTGCCCGGCTCTGGACACGCTGCGGCCCCTCAGGGTCTGTCTGGGAGTGAGGGGCCCAGAGCTGAGCCCGGCTTCGAGGGGCGGCCTGGCCAGTGCCCAGCGCAGGGGGACGGGCGCTGCCCTGGCCCTGCTGGCCACACTATGTTTGCTCTGGCTCTTCCCTTTATCAGCTCCCTGGTGGGCTCCAGATAGCTATTGCTGGACTATAACTCCTTGCTCTTACTCCTGAAGGTGTCAGCTAGGAAGACGTGGAGCAGGAAACGTACCAAACATTTCAAAATTGGTTACTGTGCGCTGGGTTCCAGCCAGCAGTTTTTCTGTACGATATGTAAGAAGCAGACTGGGTCCCTTTTAAAGGCGTGGGTATCTAATTCTACATTATTTTCTATGACACATATTACAACAACAGGTATGTGCAAACCTAGTCTTGGTATACTCAGTCTGACAGCTAGACCCTTTTTCTTGTTTACCTTATTTCATAAAACATCATAGATACTACCTTTGGCAACCTGCCAGGCCTATACCATGTTCAGAAAAGCAATGAAAGTCAAGGTACTCATGTGTTTATCAAAGGCCTCACAAAATATAACAGCTGATCTATTAAATGCCTCATCAGCTCACTAAGTGGTCAGGTGACTCAGGAGTGATTGAGAAGCATTGCTTTCGTCCCATAACTGGTTACGAATGAGATCAAAGTCTGATTTTCAGCAGCTTTACAACTCACAGGCAGACTAGACGTCTAGCAAAATATTTGGTGGGTGAGATCCTCCTGAAGAAAAATTGATAATAGGGTTCTTGCATCACTAGACCTGAACGCGTTTTTTCTTTTCCAGTGTGACCCTGTATCAGCTGAGGTCACCTTGAACAGATCTTTACAACACTTTCTTGACACAGAAAACTCATATTCCGGGCCCCGTTTCTGGTAGGGTACTCAGTAAAAGTTTCTGGGAAGATACTGATGTGTGCAACTAATTTACAAGAGGCATGTTACAGGTTTGCTTTAGCCTCTTATTTGGCACCTTTGCTATTTTATTCACAGGAGGTGTTTTGTGGTTGCTGTGATTCATGTAGCCTGTAGCAACACCACCTTTGCTTACTACTGTAGCACAAATATTAAACTCAATTTATCTTAGATTTTCCCCTTTAAACACCAAAGAGTTCCCAAGCTAGCTTCTTTCTCAAGGTGATCATCTCATTTTCTACGTTCTGTTGAAAGCCACATGAAAAATGTAATTAAAGATGTGGCATTCCATGGGGCTCAGGCACGTTGTAACACTGCAGAGAGATTTCAGTAGTATTTAAGATCCATGCTTTTCCATTGAGCAGCCTCTGACATGCTGAAAATACTGTAAAAGATACAAGATTTATGCACAAGATCAATACAAATAAAAGATTTTACTCCTTTTGACACATGCTGATTTGTTATAGTATCTTTGATCATGGAAATTATTTCACTGCTATTTCTTTAAACATTCGTATATTTTTTTAAAAGACAGAATATACAGAGATACATACTTTGCCAAATGAGAACTGTAAAAGATGTCAGGTTTTCTGTCTGTGGATCTCTAAGAACCTGACATAACAAATTGAGAGCCAGCTGAGTTGAAACCTTGCCCTCTCAGGTTAGGTCAGTTCTGTGATGATGTCCCAACATCCGATACCTGTGCTGACACCTCTTTCATGTTCGTGGGTAGCCGTTAGACTTTCTTATCATCCAGTCCCTTCCACTGAATTACACTGAACGTCACAAGTATCAGTGAATTCAAGAAACGCTGCATTTCACTGAAAGTGCTACAGAAGAGCGTTAGTTTGAAGAAATGATAAACAAGCTGCAGGGAGCAAAGAATGGATTAAATACTTTACTAATTTATTTGTCCCTTATAAGGATAAGTAAGTAATGTCTGTCAAGATCCTGCTGCTTTCTGAAGATCTTACTTTCTTTTGGCAATATGCTCTCTGTATTTCTGACCCCTCAAGTTGTGTGATTTTTGAAAACAATTATTATGAAAGAAATTGTTTTAAAACTATGTACTTCAAGGCAAAGTCTTTTGTCCTAACATGTATCAAGAAAGTCTGTAATTTTCAGAATTATCTAGTATTCTAGAAAATGTAAGGCTAGTTTAAAGTCCTAACTGCAGAAGTTCAGGAACTGACTGCATGTCATCCTACAGTAATGACAGGTGGCAGATAATGCAGTAGGTTGCCTCGCTAATCTTTTACTGGAATGACACCAAATTAAAGTCTGACTTGGTCGAGGTGTTATGTAAATTCTTCAGCTTAGAGACTACAGTAGCCCTGAGCAGGTGAGTGCTTACCATTTAGCAAGACTAGCAATTGTTGTTGCAGCAATGTCAAACACTGGAACAGCAGGGCTGGCGGGGACATGCTGTGGAAGAATTTTGAGAAGAGTTTCCCAGCCTCTGAGATAAAGTGTATCCAGATGTTCAGTGCTCAATCCTGAGATTAAGCAAATTGACAAGATACTTATTCTTATTACACAGTTAGATGAATTTATGTTCATTTTCTGTGTGCTCTCATGACAGTTATAGCTGCCATCTGGGTCACATTTTGAAAGTCTGGAGAGCAGGTAAAGTAATTGTCTTTTCCAGAAATCACTGTCCTGAGAAAATCCAAGAATGAAGAATGGAAGTTAGGAAGCAAAAGGTCTGCAGGATCCAGATCAAAATTCATTTGTACAAGGAAGAAGCAAGCTCACGTATGAGGCACCTGAAAGCCTGAAATTCAAACTGACTTAGTCTCACTCCAATTTTCTTTGAATTTTATTTTAACATTTCTGATTTTTATGCTAGAAAATGCTATTCATTTGGTTTCTGTAAATTCTCGGACTCCTGCCCACCTTCTGCTCTCATGGATCTCACACTCGGATTGTGTTGCTGTTGGAATTGAGGTACACTACTGTCAGAGTTGCATGTCAGAACTAGAGAAAAATCTAAAACTAGTCACTAGTGAGCTGAAGATACACAGCTCTTAATCTGTCTTGGTACATCTGAAAGTTGGTTTTCCCAAACTCTGTCCAATTTGTGTCTTCCTGATAGTGTGATGCCCAAGGAATATGATGCTCACCAGACATTATATGTAGAAAGCCTCTTTCATTTAATTAACTTCAAGAAATACAAACGCTTATACTTTACCTTTAAATTTAGCATACAAATAATATGTCTCATCTCATTTGTGGAAGGGTCTGGGTGTAGGCATTGATAAGCTGCAAAGGGAAGTAGCTGAATGTAAGTTCAAACATTGGAAACAATGCCTAACAGAAGACAGTAACTTAAACTATTTTGATTCTATAATCCAGTTATCCACACTGTCATCTAACAAGCAGAATGTCATTGAAATCTGTGTAAAATAAGCCAAAATACAAATTAGGGAGGATAAGTATTAACTATAGCTCAAGGTTTATAGTGCAATAAGAATATCAGCTCTAAGGGTTGTTTGTGGTGCTTTCAGCTGGGTTAACTAACATCCATCCAATAAAACAGCACTATTTTGAGGGGGTCGTGCTATGCTTTGCCAAACTATCTTGAAAAATATGAGCTAAAAAAGAAATCTCTAACAGAATTTGAGAGGCAGATATGCTTTGCATGTATTACAATTTGTTGCTCGTGTGCTCTGACTGCACTGTAAAATATTCTGGCTGTGCTGCAGGAAAAACTAAAGTTTCTTGTCCTGCAAGGAATGTCTTAATGTAGAATTCTGCTGTCCGTAAATAACCAGAATAACACAAACATAGGACATGGAAAGCCATTGTTCTATATAAGACACTATCAAAAATGTGCATGACCTTCAACTCTCATTGACGAAAATGAAAGATGGAAGTGCACAAGTAGAAAATTCTTGAAATCACCCATCTATCCCTTGGAATCTTATAATCATCTTCTTCTTGGCTCTTTCCCGGATATATGTGTTCAAGTAGGAGACATCTGCCACAGAAAAGTCTTACCCCTCTGTAGGTTTGATATTACACCAGACGCTTTCTGATAGTGGGCAAACCAAGAAATGATACATGGCCTGTGTCTGCGCGTTCCACACGTACACGTGTTACAAGAGTCCCATCACTGCATACTGTTACCTTGGCAGTCCTTGTTCAGACGACACAAACATCTGCAGGGCTGGCCTGCAGAGTGCGTGACACCATCACACTCTGCAGAAAGCTGTTCAGTATGAGGTACCTGGGCAGCTGTCAGGCTGCAGCTGTAGGTTGAGTTCTCCAGGGCAATATGCTGACCGCGAGGTTTGCCTTAAAAGCTGCCTTTGGCTCAGAGAAGCATAACTTTTCTGCTGAGTGGCAGTTTCAACAAAAAAGAGAAATGGTGAAGACTACCCTTGTGGCTTTCCTAGAGATGGGAAGAGGGGTGAGACTGTCTTTCTGCCAGCACTGTAGACTTGTATTGGTTTTAGCTAACTCTGAACTTGCACCTTGAGCCTCATGACTTGGATAAACTTCATATCCAACCTGCTGACCGGTCTGAGTCTCACTCCGAAGTGAGGAACTCTTCCTCTGAGCTACATGAAACTACCATGCCATCAAAGAACTGAACACTGGTGCGTGTACCTAAGCATCAGCTATTGAGGCACTTTGGGGACATACTGCAGCAGACCTAAGACAGTGTTGAACTCAAGAAAGAGCCCTGCAACCTTGCCACTGCACTCGTGCCTTCAGCAGCTCCCACGAGCAGCATGTTAATCCCTGGTGCACACTGAGCTTGTGCAGCCAAACTGACTTAGGAGGCCAAGGCTGTAATAATTCCCTTGTATTGGCCCTACCTCTAAATAACCACAATAAGTGGGATGCAGTTCCTCCGTCTCTTCACATGCCTAATTCCCAACGACTTCAATGAGCATTTCTGCCAGAGACAGAGCTGCAGAATTACTCCTAAAAACAGGCATGACTTAACTTGTTCTTCTTATAACTTTCTGGTTTACTCACATGTCAGATTGTATTTTATGGATAAGCAGAATGAATATAATAACCCTCTTTCCTCAAGTAGGTCAAGATTTTCTTCTTTTCTGCAGGCAAATTACTGTAAAATGTGAACATTTCATATTTTCTGTTTTTTGTATTTTGGTTGCTGTCATGTGGAGTCTTTTGGGTATCTACAGGTAACTAAATAGTACACATTAAGCGTCTGCTGTCCTTTTTTAAATCACAGGGAATACTATAGTTGAGAGCATCTGCCTCAAGATCTATGGTAATAGGTGGTACTGTACACAATGTGAACAACTTAAAATTCCAACTTGTAGCATATGAAGAAGAAAAATGGATATTTTCTATGTCTTGATTATAAATGCCAAAAACAAAGGAGGAAAGAAAGTGGGTCACAACAGGACTACAATGATCCTATATAAAACTGATCAATGTTACGTTAAGTAGTGTTTTGAAGTCACTCTGTCGAGTGTTGAATTACTAGACACCAGCTGGGAGTTAGAATCATAGAATCACAGAGTAGTTTGGGTTGGAAGGGACCTCAAAGCCCACCCAGTCCCACCCCGTGCCCCGGGCAGGGCCCCCTCCCCCCAGCCCAGGCTGCTCCCAGCCCCATCCAGCCTGGCCTTGAGCACTGCCAGGGATGGGGCACCCACAGCTGCTCTGGGCAGCCTGGGCCAGCGCCTCGCCGCCCTCACGGGGAACAATTTCTGCCTCACGGCTCATCTGCATCTCCCCTCTCCCAGCTTAAGGCCATTCCCCCTTGGCCTGTCACCACGTGCCCACGCCCACGTACAAAGCCCCTCTCCAGCTTCTTGCCGGCCCCTGTAGGTGCTGGGAGCTGCTCTAAGGTCTCCCCGGAGCCTTCTCCTCCCCAGGCTGAGCAGCCCCAGCTCTCCCAGCCCGGCGCCATAGCAGAGGGGCTCCAGCCCCCTGACCACCTCCGTGGCCTCCTCTGGGCTCGCTCCAACAGGTCCGTGTCCTTCTCGTGCTGGGGGCCCCAGAGCTGGTTGCAGCGCTGCAGGGGGGTCTCACGGGAGTGGAGCAGAGGGGCAGAATCCCCTCCCCCGCCCTGCTGGCCACGCTGCTGGGGATGCAGCCCAGGGCACGGGGGGCTCTCTGGGCTGCGAGCGCACATTGCCGGGTCGTGTTGGGCTTCTTGTCCACCAGCAGCTCTAAGTCCTTCTCCTCGGGGCCGCTCTCAATCCATTCTCTGTCCAGCCCGTGTTTGTGCTTGGGATTGTCCTGACCCACATGCGGGACCTTGCACTTGGCCTTGTTATTTCATACTTCTAATTTTTAAATCTCATAAACAGTCCATACAAACTTTTGAAAATGCATTTACATGTAGTGTCTATACATTCCATATGATTTCTTTATTTGAGCATATAAATATTTTTCCTTCTTTCAAGCCCTGCAGATTCCAAAAGAAAGCAAGCCCTTTCTTGCTTGAGGGTTAGTTGTTTGTTTGTTAGTGCTTGAAACTCTGCATTTCAAACACGAATCTGCAGCATTTACTTGGGTACACAACTGCTGTTTTCCTGGGAGTAGGGCTGGATGTCTGGCTTCTGAAATCATCTCCCAGGGCAGTATGCCTTTAGCTCCATGTGGGAGAGCCTGAACCCAAGATTCAGCACTTCAGCAATTGATCTTGGTTGCCTTTAGTTTGCATTCTTTAATTTTTCAGATGTGTATTTTCCTTACATGATATGTGCTGTATAATCCTTTGGACAAGGTCTGTCCTTTCTACATTTTTCTGCTTCCTCTGAAAAAGGCATGGCTGGATGAATCTAAAACAATTGGAAGTGTCCTTGAGAAAAACAGAATTTAAAGGTAGGTAAAAGGCTGTTCTTGAGTTGAGTCTATGAAAGATGAAAAGAAAGTAGCTCCAGTATCTTTTTTTTTTTTTCTTGTGGCTAAATAGGTAGAATGCATCATTAGCATGAGTTCAGCAAACTGATAAGCTATCTACCTTGTTAATGAAATACCAAAGTTAAAAAAAACAGGTGACTTGAAACAGCATTTCTTACCCAGAAAACTCACATTGATCCCTCAGATGGCAAATCCTGGCCTATGTCCAATCAGACTATTTAAGAAAAGTGAGTATATGACAAACAAAATAATGCATTTTTTTCTTACACCAGAGATGAGCTGGAACCAAGTATAATACTGAAAACAGGTGGGTCATTGCTTATTTTCAGCCTTAAATTTTTAGGTGTTTCACAAAACAACATAGCTTTAACTAGAATACAAGGGATTTTAATATCTCCTACACAATAACTGCTTATGGACTTAAGAAACTTGGCACAGTACAACCATGTATTCGTTCAACAGACATGACTGTGAAATGTGTTTTGCAATTTAGCACCTAAGGCACAACCTTTTGGTGCTTTACGCATTCAACTTTGGCAGCAGATGTAGGGCACTGTGTGTTGGCAGAATTAGGCTAGTAAGAGACACAAATACATTAGCAAATTGAGCCTAACTGTATGTGTATTTATAAAGAGCACAGTGTTGTCTGTTCTACTCCCAACCCTCACTGCATCAAGCTGACAGCACACTGGGAAAATTTTCCCTGAGGGTGTTCTCCAAACACATAAGCAATGCTGCTCCCTGACATCCAAGGTCTGAGCAATTCGGTTAGAAGATATGACAAGATTCAGGAATATTTTCAAATGCGGGGTTGCTTTTGTGTGGGGAAGATATGCAAATTATCTGTATGTCAACCTAGGATACCATGTTTTCTTTGTGGAAAAAACAACTGTTTTCCAGCACTGATAGACTTGTCAGGACAAGTTATGAACCAAAAGCAAGACGCACTCAGAAGACTGAGGCACTACTAAGACCGAGGTTTTTTGTTTTCTCTACCCCTCAGTGAGGTGAGTAGGATAAAAAGTGAAATATTCTCAGTGTTTTTCTTTCGGATTAAAACCAGCACATATTCATGAAACACAGCTCATGGTTCTGTGTAAATGTCCAGATTTTCTGGTTACAAAACACTCTCCGAGTGCAATTCAGCCTGGGGAAAGGTCAGGGTTCTGCTGGCTAGTTACAGCCTGCCCCTGCTCACCTGCTGCAAGCTCCCTGGAAGAGCGAGCCGGGCCCTCCCGCAGCGGACCCCGCTCCCCACATGCCTCCCTCCTTCCCAAGGCAGCAGGGAGCGAAGACTGGGGCTCCATCAACGCCACACCACCGGCGGAGCACCCATTCCCGGCAATGGCGAGCGCCGGAGGAACCATGGCGGGCTTGGGGAGAGCTGGTGCGTTTGACGCGTGGGCAGAAAACTGGGTGCAGGAGCTCTGTGAGGAATTTGTTAGCAAACTTAGTGAATCTCTGGCTATTGTTTTAAATTATTTTTTGTGAGCCACATATAAAGCGTAAAAAGATCAGGGAAAAGCTCACGCGCAGCTTTTGTGAAGAGAAAGGAAGGACAGGACTGGCTTCAACCATCATCCTCACAGTGGCGCTTCGGGAAGCAATGACCTGCAGGCACCACTGCCCGCGCAGGGAGGCCACAGGCCAGCTGAGAGCGTTACCACAATCATCCCCCACACTGCCCATTTCCAGGAATGTCTTCCCAGTCCCTCTCAATTATTTATTTTTTTTTCTAGAGCACCTTCCCAGATGGGGGGCAAGCGCGGCCAAGGGACCGTGGCACTACGGAGGAGCCGGCTGGGTGCTGACACCCGGCGGGAGGGCGCTTGGCTCGGTCCGCAGAGCCGGAGGCTTCAGCCCGCCGAGCGGGGAGAAGATTTCTATGGCTGCAAAACCTGCCCCCAGAGCCCGGCCCGGCAGAGGCCAGCGGAGCCCGGCAGAGGCCAGCGGAGCCCGGCAGAGGCCAGCGCCCCCACACGCCCAGGGCAGGGGCCGGCCGGCGTGCGGGAGCGGACCGGCCGCCCTGAGGGAAGCAGAGCCACCGACCGCCTGGGCGGGACCTCGGCGCGCGGGAGTGCCGCCGTCCCATGCTGATTGGCTGAGCGCGGGGTGTACTGGCGGAGCTCGACCAATGGGAGGCGGCCGTGGGCGGGAGGGCCTGAGTGAGAGCGCGGGGGTGGAGGCGGCCAATTGGCGGCGGTAGCCAATCGGCGGCGGCGGGGCGTCAGCGGGCAGGGGCGGGGCGTGCCGCGGGGCGAGGAGCGGTGACAGTCGCCGCGGGCCGCCTCCGCCTCTTCGCCGCGGGCTCCGGGCTGAGAAGAAGCAGCAGCAGCAGCGGCGGTGGCCGGCAGGTACAGCGCGGTGGGGGGGCCCGGCCCGCGGGGCCCGTTCCTGCCTCCCGCGGGGTCGCCTTGCTCCGGGTGCCGGCCCGCGGCGGGTAGGGGCTGTGCGGGGCGAGGCCGCGGCAGGCCCCGTCGCCAGGACAACGGGAGGGGCCGAGCTGCCCCGTGGCGGCTGCCTCCAGGGGCGCGGCAGCGACGGGCCGCTGAGAGGCCGGAGCCCCGGGAGCCGGGGCCGAGCCGCCCTCTGCGCGGGGAGCGGGGGTGGCAGCCTGGCCCCGGGCTCGGGCTGCGCCGCCGCAGGGTCCCCGTGCGCCCCGCGCCGCTGGCAGCCCCGCTGCCGGCCATGATGCCACCTTCGCGGGGGCCTTGGCCGGGGCCTGGCCAGAGGCTCCCGGTGTTTCACCGGGGTGTTTCATCCCGGGAACCGCAGGGTTTCTCGCTCTTTCATGTCTGCCGGCCTGGGTCCTGAGCTGGGTCTGATGTGGCGCTGCTCTGCAAAGGTGGTTTGGGTGGCCAGGCTGATACCCCTCCTGCTACAGCTTGTCCCCTTGAACGTTCACCCCCTCTGGGTTCAGTTGGTAAAGGCCACAGGTGGTATCGATTCTTCTGTGCTGTATCAGCATGAATCAGAGTACTTTTTGTGTATTTTATAAAATCGGCCGTTTATCTTGGGGGGTGTTTCCGTGTATGTCACGGATTGGGTACACAGAACCGTTCAGTTTACTCGGGAGGCCTGCAGGCGCAGTGCTCTTGGCTGGATATTCTTGCTCAACAGCTGAGCAGAGTTGTCCAAGTATGTTTTACAGCTGTGCTTTGAGTAACTCTTCTGTTCTGATGCAAGACCTTTTCCACTTGGTGAAATGCCTGGCTCCTGATTTCGGTGCTGCGTGCTACAGGGCATGATCATATTTCTCATGTCTTCACAGTTGGTAATAAGTTTGGGAGTATGGGTTTGTTGGGTCCCTGTCATCCCGGCCCGTCTGTCATCATTGTGTCCCCCCGTCCCCCCCCCCCTTATTTTGCTTCTCCTCTTTCTTGAAGTTTCATCTTGTCTCGCTGATCCATCAAAACCAAATTTTTCTCATCTTAACTTGAGATGCATCCATAATTTTCAGCTTCACTCAGCCCCACACCATGTAATCTCCCACACCTTGGCTAAAATGATGTGGCCTCACTAGCATAGTTTGCAGGGCATTTCTCCTCGTGAGGGGGAAAGCCCTTTTAAATATTTCTAATTATTGTTTTCCAACCTGAAAGAAGTAAAAGAGCCTCAAAGTGGTGGTCATCAATTCTTCATACGAAAAGGTAGCTCTTTGATACGGAGCAGATGAAAGTTTCATTTCTTTACAGCTTTCACTTCAGGAATACCTGGAAAATCTCCAAAATGTTGATGCTTGTGATGGAATTAGCTGCTCTGCCATGAAGGTGTGCCAGGGGCCAGGATGTCACAGACCAATTAAATTTTAGAAGTTAAGCAAGCTGTAATTTTGAGTGGCAGAGCTGAGCTGAGTTTCTGCCAAAAACTTTTTTTTCCACGGAGAAGTATTTGGTTTTCTTATCTGCAAAATCTTTGTTAATACTTTTCAAGACAGTTATTCACACTGGCTAATATTTAATGACGTTGATGGTAACTGGTAAAATGCCCAGAGCTGTGAAGCTCCTGTTTATCTCTTGGTGGAATGGAGACTATTGACTCTTCCGAAAGACTTGGATTTTGGTAGATGTAGAAAATAGTCTTCTGGCTTTGCTTAGAAGTGAGGAGCAGCAATGTAATATCTTAGGAGTCCGCTGAAAGAAATGCCTCTCTGTTTAAGGTGGCACATCCAGTGTGCTGACTTTTTCCAAAATAAATTCAGAATAAATCTGTGACTTAATATTTCTGTCTCTGTTCAAGCAGCCTGATATACCAACGCCCTTGTGGTAAACCATCCCTGCATTCTCCTGTTCATACTTAGTAAGTATATTTTGGTTAAGTTTTACACTGTACTTTTGTTGTTAGGTAGTGCAGCAGTGTCAGGGCTACTTAGCTCTTCAGTTTATTATGGAGCATGTTACAAAGGAGGCTGTGTTTGATAACTGGAGCACTTGTCACTGTAATCTGCAATCTTCCTCTTGGGCCAATACCTTTTTCCAGTTTATCAGTGTGATGTTCAGCAAGGCTGGAAACTGAGCTTTGAGAACTATCGGCCTTGCTAAAGTGATCGTTGTTTCCTTGGAGGCTCTCAGCTGTTCCCACTATGTGGTGCTGTGGGGAGGGCTTGCTTGCACAGCTTTTAAAATGCCAGCTCGGTTTCCCTTCACTGGGATGTACCTTCATGTTGGCTGAGGTGAAGGCACATGGAGGAAAGGCGAGTGCATTTGTCTTGTGAAGTTGTACCCTCAGATTATCTTTAAATGTTAACAGTAAAAGGTTATACATTCAGGGGAAATCGCTGAGTTTTACTAAGAAAATACAGGGTGTTATAATGATTGTTAATGTCTGACATACTTTTATTTCCCATCTATTTTAGACCTTATTTGATAGTCTTCAAATGCTACTAACAGTGAGTGCTTTATGTGTAGGTGGCAACATTTTAAAATCAAGAATGCAATTTATATAAAAAGTCACAGATTTTGCTTCTTAAAGCAGTTAAACCTCAGTTTAAACTAATCAGTCCTTTATCAAATCTGAGAAATATTATCAGCTAACCATTCTCTGGGTCAGGTACTTGTTTCCAGTACTATATTATTTACTTTTTGATTTCTCAACAAGGTTTGTTTTATGGAAAATTTTTTGAGGCAAAAGGCATTTCAGTAGCACAAGAAGTTTTGTAAACTTTCTTATTGTAGTTTATAATTCTAGTCACAATTTAAGGCACAGTAAGAAAGGAGCAGTTATAGGAAAGACTATGTGACTTGTTCATAGATTTGGTGAGTCATGTATTTTAGTTTTCTTTCTGTTACTGTGAGTGTATGTTAAAACAGGAAAAAAATACTTACTTGAAGTTAGTACTGCATTCATTTGTATATTTCATATAAGCTTTCTTGATTGAATTGCAAAAGAGTTGAGAAACCTGCCATCCTTGCAGTAAAAGCGCTTCAATGGCATCGTACTTTTCTGAAGTATCCTTAGTGTTAATTATTAACTTCTTTTTTTCCCCCTCCCAGGTCTGTAACGGCATACCTGAAGTCAATAATGTTTTCCAAGCTCACTCGCTCTCAGAGCATTGCTGTTCTCTGTCGAGGTGTTCATGCTTCGCTGAGTTCTGCCACCTCTGTTGCTACTAAAAAAACCATTCAAGGACCTCCCTCCTCTGATCTCATATATGAACGTGAGGCTAAGTATGGTGCCCACAATTACCACCCACTACCTGTTGCTTTGGAAAAAGGAAAAGGTATTTTATTTGGGCTTCCCTGGGTGGTGTAGATGAGATGGGATCATGGCATAGTTTGGATCTAATTAGTTTCTGAACCTTTGGGGCTTTTTTGCCGAGTGGGCTGAGATTGAGATAATTGATGAAATACAAACAGATAATTGCTGATTAGAGAATTTGATCATCATGCATAAGGCTGCCTGATAAAATTTTAGTCTCTTTGAAATGACTTATCTAAGTAGAGGTTTAAGTTCTAATAGTCTTTGTAATTCAGAGTAACTCAGCAAGAAAGTTTCAAGCAACTTTGTTTCTTCTTTTACCTTGTGTGGAGAGATTTAATGTCAATGTGAACATGACGAGGTACATTGTAACCCTGTTCAAGTCCTTGTGTACTGTTCCTGTATTATTGCTTAATTTAACTTTAGTCTTTAGTTACATTTAAGAGGCTTTTGTGCTCTGCAAGTTAAATTCTATGAGCTTATATTGAAATGCTATCAGCGTAGTGATCCAGTAGTTTTTCTTTATCGGTACACATTTTGACAGCTCAGAGCTGTCGCTCTTTTAAAAGAGTTTTCAGACTTATTTAGGTTCTGTTGGTTTTGTTCTTCTTAGACCTCCAATTCTTATTAATTCTCTTACAAAAGTACTCTTCTCTCTCTACTTCTTAGGACCCAAAACAAGCTCTTGGAAGCTGTTCTGATATTACTTATTAACTTAGTGGAATGGAAGCTTTATATGGGAAGTGCTTCTTTTCTTGATTCCTCATTGGGCATTTATTTGTACTGTACTAGGTTGTTGGTCACGCTCTCCTTGTCAACTGATTATTTTCTAGTTAGAGGGCCTTTCAGATATGCGCTAAGGAAGAACAAAGATAATGTATTTGACCAAATTGTGCTGTAGCTCTTAGCTTATACCATTTAATATTGTCTTTTATTTTGTTATTGATCATACCTTTCTTCTCCTAGGTGTTTATGTGTGGGATGTTGAAGGTAGGAAGTATTTTGACTTCCTGAGTGCTTACAGCGCTGTTAATCAAGGCCACTGTCACCCAAAGATTGTGAATGCTCTGAAAGCTCAGTCTGAAAAACTGACACTTACATCCAGAGCATTCTACAATGATGTACTTGGTGAATATGAGGAGCTTGTCACCAAAATGTTCAATTATAACAAAGTTCTTCCAATGAACACAGGTAAAAAAAATAATTGTATTTCCATTTTATGTCTTGTCTGTGAGATTGAATGATTCTGTAACATTTAGTACTGCATCAATGTCCTGTGTCATGTACAAGTGTGATAACAGTACTGCTGTATGTTTTAGGGGTGGAAGCTGGAGAAACTGCCTGTAAATTGGCTCGGAAGTGGGCATACACTGTGAAAGGAATTCCAAAATACAAAGCAAAAATCCTTTTTGCAGGTATGTAAAGTGCATGTTATGAGTTGAGGTATTGAAGAAGAAAGCTCTAGATGCTGGATGTAGCACTCTTTTCTGTCGTAGCTCTAGTGATTACTTTGCAGTACTCTTAATGTTTCTTTTTTTCACTGAAACAAGTCTGTTGAAATATGTCCGTTTGACATTTTGATAATGTAAGCTAAGATCTCAACCTGTTAATGGGTTGTTTTGTACTCATGTATCTGCAGTTGGTGATTCTGGTGAAACAACTGCTGTTGTGGCTACAACAGGCTTTGCAGGACCTTAAGGTTCTCTAAGTGCCTCCTTCTAAATTGTGAACTTCAGTCTTAAATATATTCTGTTGACAAAATACTCTGTGTATGCTTCTGGGTATTTGATTTTAACCTTAAATAGTTACAATTAATTATAAACAACATAATATAAAAATGATATATAAATGTAATGTCCCTTAAAAGACATCTGATTTTTAACAGATGTGACTGTAAAAGCAAGAGATAAGAATATAATTCCTATGACAAATCAGTTTCAGATCCTCTCGCATGTGGAGATGTATGCATCTGTTTTTGGCATACGAGGATATGAGGCAACGAGGGTAGTTGTGCTTTGTCAGCAGCTGCTGGTAATGTCTGGGTTTGTAAGGGAAATGCAATGATGAACTTAAATTTGGGAAGGAAAACATAGTTAATGAGGTGTATTATCAAGCTTTATAAACAGCGGTTGAATATATGAAGTGGACCTTATTTGTACTAAACTTTTTTGGTTGTGAAAAATTGATGAGTGGCTGCCTGAAGTCACATGGGAAGTGTGTTCAGTCCTCCATCCTCTTTTAACTGCTTCATGGCATTAAAGTGTAATATCTTTGATTTCTAATTAGTTGATTTTTATATACCTTTGTCGTGATTTCATTCCTCAGATTGCTGCCACCTGTGTCATATATTCATCAATTGGGTTAAGCCAACTTCCCTCTTAAGCTTTCCTTACCAGTTATAGGTAGCCCAGAAAAGCCATACTGTAGTCTTGATCATATAATGAAAGTAAAAGCAATACTGCTGAAGTAAATGTGGGGCCCTGGAAAGTCCTGATTATATATGTGATATACTTCCTCCCTTTATCTGCCTGCTCTGATCGGCTCTGTAACACGGAGAGGTTACCTGCCTCTGAAGAGACTATTGTACTTGGCTTATAAAAATAAATATAAAGCCTTCCAGAATAAAGCTTACCATTTAAATATTGACTGCTCTTTTTTTTTTGTAATTGCCACAGCTTTAAATGCTGTTTTTGACTTTTGGTACACATAGTAGCTGAACTGTAAATTGTCATTAGGCAGCATTTAAAAATTGCAATTCATAGTTGAATATTGCATTATGGCTTCTGGGATCACATAAATTAGATTTTTATATTTTTTTATTTCTTCTGGGAATTCTTTGAACAAATATTTCTCCCTCCTTTTCCGTATATATTTTATTTTGCTCTTCAGACAATTAACTTTCAGCAAGTGCTTTCTCAACTTGATAAACTGGATATGCTCCCATCCCCTTAACCACAATTTATAATTATGTGCCAAGTAGTTGGAAAACATAGTAATCCTTCTCTTGTCAGAAACCAGCATTCTGGCAGGTAAAAAAGCTCTCTTGGGTAGCTAGCATCAGAACAAAAGATGGCTTTAAATATCATCACTGGAGAACGTGATGTAGATTCTGTGCTTGATAGTGAGCCAGTACGGATCGGAGCGGTGCGGTGGAGACAGCCTGCTTCTTGTCATTCAGTCTGCAGGGCTTTGTTCCAGCATACAGAGGGTTGCGTGAGCGTAACCTTGAGGTGTCAAGCAGGTGACTCAGCAAAGCATGGCCAGGGATTATCCTGCTGGGAGACATTGCTGTGGTGTACAGTGTCGTGCTGTTTGCATTTGGTGACCAGGAAGAAGGGATGCCTGGAGCTGGCTGCGTCGGTCATAATTGAGTTCAGGATTTCCTGCAGATTGAGAACACCCTCTGCCCCTAGGATCACACTTACCCAAAGAAATTGGGGTAGGGGGGGAAGAAGAGGCTTGTAATGTTGTGAAGGAGTTGAACCCTTAATCTTCCTTAGTCTTATTAAGCACCTTGTTGATTAGCTGAGAGTATGTTGATTTAACTGAAATATTAAAATGAATATATCATAGTCTTGGTGATAATTGGTTCTTAGGCATTTTAACCGGTGTTTCTATATGAAATAGTGCGATGTCACAATATTTTTACAAATTTAAATGGATCCTTCTGGAACTTTGAAATGCACAGAAATATATTTTTTGATTTAGGCTTAATGACCACTTTATGTTTAGGATCTAAATTCTGTGTGATGCTAACTTTTTTTTTCTGAATTTAATGAGTAATATTTACTTAAAAGCTGTATATCTTCCTTAAACAGGTGTTATATTACTGAGTAATTTTCAGTTTTTCAGATTACTAATAAAGCTCATGGAAATTATTTTGTATACTTGTCAGGTCTAATACCATAATTTTCTTTTGTTTTTGATACAGCAACACGGTGTATTTATAGCATCAAGGTAAAATGCTAACAATTAGCAGAAGAATGCTAATATGCTAATGTTAGGCAATGCCTAAAATGCACTACCAAATGGAAAATATAAACTGTTCTGGATTTTAGTGAGTTTTGTGACAATCTTTTTTTGTTATTGTTTTTATTTTTAGCTGGCAACTTCTGGGGCAGAACAATGTCTGCTATCTCTAGTTCTACGGATCCATCCAGCTACGATGGATTTGGGCCCTTTATGCCAGGTTTCGAAGTGATCCCATACAATGACCTACCAGCTCTTGAGGTACTTGGCAATTTTTGTTCTCTTGTACAAAAGCATCTTACAGTGTGTCGTAAGTAGCGAGGCAGGAAAATCAGAACTTTATCCTTTGAAACGTGTGCTTTGACATTATGTATCTAGACATACGTAAGAAATATATTATAATTACATATAGGAAACGTGTGTAAATTCTGCTTTGGTTTTGATTTTTAGTTTTGCTTTAGGGTGTAAAAGGAAACCCACATGGTCTGTTTAATTTCCCACATCATAAGATGTCCAAGGTACAAATGAAGAACAGCAGGTAAACTGCAAGGGAATTTGGATCAGTAGCATACATTCCAAAGTCAGGACTTGGATTCTGAAACTAATATCTTTACCTAATTTCTTAGAAATGTTGTGCATTCTTCAACGACCAGATGACTAGAATTTGCTGTAGCTGCAAACAAGTCTTTCCAGTTTCACAGCATCCTTAAAACCATGCTAGGCTGGCCTTTCACTTACACTATTGAAACGCTAACGATTCTGCATTTCCCTGGGTTTTCTGAGATGCGTCCTGTCAAACTGTTGGGGAGGGTTGACCTTGCTTAGTCTAAAATTTCCCACTCTCATAATGTGGGCTTAGTTATTAAAGGGTCAGCGGTGCCTGATGGCAGCCATAGGATGCTGGGCTTGGGACCCGGGAGGCAAGAGGATTCTGCCAAACACAGGTGGTCCTGCAGCACTAGGGACATTGGCACTGCCACATTTCCATCATCTGGGTATGTCATCTCCATGAGTGACAAGTTGGTTAGTCCTCTGTGCCTGTTGGGTCTGCTTAGTACAAGTGAGTCAGCTGTGGAGCCTGGAGGGTTTATAGGATGGAGATGCTTGCCTCCTCGGAGTTCGGTTAAGGGAAACAAAGGTCTTACAGTGTATTATAGTTGCGGTGTGGAAAAGCTTACTCGGATTTGAACCTACATAAGGCTGCCTGTTGTGAAAGCCCTCTAAGTATTTGGTGGCTTTCCGCCAGCTTTTATTGAGGCTTTGAATGTGCTCAGGAGACCCGAAACTTAGCTCCACATCCATCAGAGTGATAACTGATTTTTTTGTGTTTACGGGGCAATACCGAGAAAAGCTGTAATAAATTTGTGCTGGGAATCATTATATCTCGAGTCTCGTGGACTTCTAAACCTTTTAGAACTTGATGGTGCAAGAATATGGACTTTGCTTTAAGATGACAAAATTGTCCTGGAGAGGCTCCATTCTTTTTTGTTTGAGGGGAGCGTTGAGCAATTGTTTGTCTGGTATGGGGTAATGCAAAACTGAGTGTATTTCTGAGATAACTTATGAACTGATCCGATAATCTATTTGTCTGGGTTTGCAATTTTTAAGGTTTGCAACTTCCTAAGCGAGCGCACCAGCTGATATTTTGAGGCAAATGGCGACACAGGCTTCTGTGTTGGAACTGAAGTGGCACACGGGGATAACTGCCTGACATGAATACTGTTATCATCATTTACCAGGGTCAGAGCTGGGTTCTGCTATATGTATTCATTGCCGTATTTTCCGAATTTGACCTGAGGAAAAGGTTTTTCTTTTTGTCTTTCCTATCCGTATGTCCACTTTTGCAGCGGGCCCTTCAAGATCCCAATGTAGCAGCTTTCATGGTTGAACCCATTCAAGGTGAAGCAGGCGTGGTTGTTCCTGACAAAGGTTATCTCACAGGAGTGCGGGACCTCTGCACAAAACACAATGTAAGGAATTCGCTGTAACAAGGTGGCTTAAACATTACACACTGTGTTTACTGATGTATCTTGTAAGGTCATTCTTGTATGCAAGGTACAGGACTTCATATACTTTTTAATAATTTCCTTTTCTTTCAGTGGAGTAGGGTAGGGATACTTTTTGTATTTCCTGGCAATAGCTTACCAGGAAGTATTTCTTAGTGCACACTTTTCACTGTTTCATATTCCTGTCACTGATTTAATTTTCTGCTGAATGTTCTTGAAAATGGATTTATTTTAAGTAAATTTAACTTTTAATTTCTTTTTTCACATTGTAAGTTTTTTGGACCAGAAGCCAATTACTGCAGTGGTTCTACTATGGCCATCAAGGGGCCTCTTGCTGGGTTGCGTAAGCGCTACCAAGAGTTAGTAACAGTAATGGGTCACAACGAAACACCGAAGAAAATGATCATATGCTTATGGATGTTCTTTTAAGACCTCTGAAGAGCAGAGGTCTTATAATTTTGTTCCTTTGTTCAGCATTTTCTCAGATTCTCTTCCATACCATCTTCCTGACTCCTGAGTATTATATCCTGTGTGAATTCTACTAAGAAATGTTTAGTTTTAATAATAGTGCTAGATCCATAATCTCTGTTTTCTGCTGGTGAAGACACACTGGATTAGACTTGCATTCCAGTGCCTCTGGAAGGGTGGGAAGATGTGTTTGTATATATTTCCATGTCTGTCAGTTGTCTTTGGGTACTACTACTTCTCACGCGCAAGCTGCCCTCTCCCACAGGCCTAGGCCGTATCCTTTGTAAGTGTAAGGAAAACAAAAGAGATCTGTTGATTTACATCTCTTTCTTCCCTTGGTGTTGCCAGTCTGATTTAAAAATCAGCAGTATCTCTTCCAACAGAACTCTGATTCTTCATTTGCAAGTGCTACCCCTACTTCCTTCTATACCTTCTGAGGAAGGTATCGACATATTATTACTAAAGTTGTCTTTGTTATTGCTGTGATACTTGGCTCAGAAAAAATAAGAGCTACTTTACAAATAGTAGCGTGTGACAATAGTGCAGCTTAGGAAAACAAGATCCAAAACTTGGATTTAGGTTCTCAGTTATTTAGATACTTAGCAACTCTGCAAGTCTTCTTGTCTGATGTCTAACATGGCGTTTTTCAGAAGCTTCCAAAGGTCAATATATGAACGATGCATTGGGAGTAAAGAAATCCTAACTTATTGGTAATCCCACTCATTGTTACACTGCAAATAGATCTTGGTTGGACCGTGCCCAGCCCTATGTGGACTATGCCTTACATTGAAAAGAATATGCTAAAGATGTCGGAGAGAGGGGACAGCTTGTTCATTTGTTAGAGGTTTCACATTTTGTGGAATGTGTAAGTCTCCGGGAGGTTTAGAGGAGGTAAAGGAAGTACCTTCATGTAATTAGTGTAATGCAGCTGGAAGGTCTTTCTCTTACTATGTGCAATTATGCTGTGTTGTTTGCATTGAATTAGGAATGCGAGTGAAAGTCATTCTCTTAAGTGTGGGTTTTTCTCCTTTTTGTCTCTGTAAAGGTTCTATTTATTGCTGATGAAATACAGACTGGTTTAGCCAGAACAGGGAAGATGCTAGCTGTTGACCATGAAAATGTGAGACCTGATATAATTCTTCTTGGAAAGGCCCTTTCTGGTGGCTTGTATCCTGTGAGTAACAAATACCTGTTTGTGGAATAATGTTTAAGTACAACACTGAAAATCTACTAGTTAGAACAATAAATCTGATGTTTTTTGTGCTTGGAAATTGGTGTTTACAAGGTTAACTATGATCTATGACCCAGGTAGTCCAACCTGTGAGAGATACGTAAGAAAATAATGGAATACATAATAATACCTTTGTAGCTGAAATGGCTGTATAGTGTCCTGATCCTTCTAGATTGATACTTGACTTGTTAGAGTGACAAGTTATTAGATGCCACCTTCCTAGGCTGGTGATTTTGGGGTATTTTGACCCTTGTCAATTAATTGAATGAATTTGGTATATCTCTGTTTTCTTCAGTTTGATATTACCCTGTTAGGAAAATAAGTGTCCAGTGGTCAGCTTTTCATTCTGGAATGACTGGTTAGTCCTTTGTACTCTCTCTGGAGAGTAGTTTGTCACAGTCTTGCTGTGATTAATTTCTAGATTAATTCTGTGAAGGAAAAAAACCCCAACTAATATGTGTTTAAAAAACATATTATAAAGCTATTTCTGAACAACTGGAATTATTTCACTTGTTTGGCATGCCCGCATGACTGATTTTATCCTCTTGAAGTGACTTAAATTCCAGCTGATTAGGCTGGAAATTACAACATGCCTCGAACTATTTCAGCTGATTGAAGGTATTTCTGAGTTGTTAAACAGAGTATTGAAGTTTAAACTCTAGAAATAATATTAAGTTTGTAGAAATGCCCCTCAACTGTGGTTAGATGTTACATGTTACACTGTAGCTAAGTGTATTTAAGGGGTTAAGCCGTTACGTGATTGTCGGATACGCTCTCCTCTATACAAAGCTGGGAATGTAAATGTGCTTTACCACCACAGGCTGAAAAATATCCTTTCCTGAGCCCTGAGGAAAAGTTTGCTTCAGAGATACTTAAGATTACTATTCTAAACATATATGTAAATGAATTGACTGACCTTCCCATTTTAGGTCTCAGCAGTGCTATGCGATGATGAAGTTATGCTGACCATTAAGCCAGGTGAACATGGATCTACCTATGGAGGAAATCCATTAGCTTGCCGTGTTGCCATGGCAGCACTGGAGGTTTGTATGTTGTTTTTTCCAAAGAAAAAAGGGTGTCGCACTGACATGACCTTTGCTTAAATAAATGGTATTATTTGTTATGCTACAAGTAGAAATACAGCTTTAAGTAAGAATGGAAAATTGGTAGTGGTTAACTGTCTGCATAGATCACAAAGCAAATTCTAAAGTCTTTACTGGAAAAGTGTCCTAATTTCTGTGTTCTTATGGTCTTTTAATGTCTTAAATGGCAAAACTTATCTGGGGCAAGTTTCAAGGTACTTGGTAAATTTGGTAAAATAGTTTCACTACTTTCACAAAGACATTTTTAAATTGGCTCATTTTACTATACCACATTGCAGAGGCTGCTGCTCTGTGAGCTTGATAACACATATATGCTATTGGTGCTCAAACGGAAGTTGGTAAAATGTCTTGTCCAGAGCCCATACTTTAATTATTCTGTGACTTTATAATTGACTACGTGTATTGCAGGTTACTCAGAAAGCCTCGTTAGCCATACGTGGACCTGGGCAGATTAAGAGGCTTCAGAGGTTTAGTGTTTACCTGTATGTAATGGCAAATGAAAAGCAGTTAATTTAGAATAAAATTCAAAGAGGTTGTTGTTTCTTGGAAACATGAATGAGTAAAAGCTTAATACTAATCTGCTTGGATATGCAGCCTTTGCAGTGATGCTTTGGATGCAACAGCTTTTGTATCTCAGCAATTGTAATATCGCTAGTCATCCATTCCAGCGTCGTCCATAAAACAAATGCAGTGCCTTTCAGTTGACTGTAGATCTGACTTCCCTTTAGGTAATTGAAGAGGAAGACTTGGCTAAAAATGCAGAAATAATGGGTAACATACTAAGAAATGAGCTCATGAAGACACCGTCTGATATAGTAACTTCTGTAAGAGGAAGAGGACTACTAAATGCAATTGTAATTCGGGAAACCAAAGGTAAGGAAATACAATCAACTGCACAATTACCGCATGAAAAAATACTTTCAACTTTAAGTTCTTAATGGAGTAGGGAGATGGCTTATAGGCATAATGTTTGGGTTCAGATCTCAGCTGTAGTGTAGTAGTACCTACTGAAAATCTATTCAGGTGACTGGTGCTATTAAAAATAAGGGGATTTTTACTATGCAAGTTTGAGCAATTTTTTTAAATGACTTGATTATTATTTTTTTATGATTTGATAATGTTCAAACCTGATGATGAACCTAACTCCCAACAAATATCCTTTTGTCTCCTCATTGGAAGAAAACTGGCCACATTTGGAACACCAGTTTCTGTCAGGTTATGGAAGGATTGGCTGAAGCTGGTTGTTTTCAGGACAGTTAGAAGAGAACAATGAATACAGGAGGGTAAAAGGAAGGGAAAAAGCTAATGACTGAGAACATGTTTCTAGGGATTAACACCTTGAATTATATTAGAAAACTGCTTAGAAGCCAGAGCAGACAATTACTTTTGTCATGAATATGCTGAGTGACAAAGTGCTGCAGGGAGGTGTAATTTCTGAAGACATGCACGTGATGCACTGAAATCCGGGCGTAAACCTAACCTTGTCTGAAGCCCTATCCAGATGTTCTTACCTCCCCTTTGCATGGTTCCCTGTTTTAAATTTATTGCTGTATCTAGACAAGCACTCAGCCGTGAAGGAGCAAAACTCGGTGTAATGGAGGCAAACTTGTAGGTCCCTTCAGAAAAATTGCAGTTTTGTATCAGTCTTGCACGTTTGCTGCAGATTCTGAGGAGATACTCAGGAAGTGACCACTTCATTTCTGAACACACTTTGCTTTTCACTGCCAGATGGCAGACGGTTGACAGGCTGGCCCCACAGACTGCGTGCTGCAATTGTGCCACTTTTTCTGCTGTACTGTAAGTGTCGTCTTTTACTTTTCCTTTAATTGTAGACTATGACGCCTGGAAGGTGTGTTTGCGGCTTCGTGATAATGGACTTCTTGCCAAACCTACGCATGGTGATATCATTCGGCTGGCACCACCGCTTGTGATTAAAGAGGATGAAATCAGAGAGTGCATTGAAATAATTCATAAGACCATTCTGTCTTTCTGAACACATGGCTTTTAAAATATATCTGCTGGCTGACCCAAGGTGATGTGTTGAAATATGTGCGATGACAGCCTGCTCTTGAAGCAAGCATCTCTCATTCATTTTATCTAAGAGGACTTGACTCTTAAAACGTAGCTATGTCTTTAAATTATAATGGCTCTGAAGAAAATACAGAATGATTTTCAGAAGTTTCCAGTCTTGGAATACTTGGAAATAAAGTGGTGAGGTTCTGTTCATCTAGTTGTTTACCTACTGAACAGTGAAGTCAGAACATTTGAAGGGAGGTATCTGTAGAAATCCGTATAATTGTTGAAAGTCTTGGCCAAAGTTTAAAGTATAATTCATGTATATTTTACGAAGAGTGGTCTTGCACTCTCATATCACTCTCCAAAACATCACATTTGGCATTTTTGCCCCTTGGTGAGATGTCTGTAGGATGGAAGCACTTGTCATTATGGATGAATTTCTGCTTCTCATTTGTAGCTAGAAAAAAAATTCTAACGCTGAATGTTTGACAAACTGGGTGTTATGCTGGTGAACTTGAAGCATCGAGCTGTGTTCTCTATGTACAATATTTTGATTGTATGACAAGAGGTGCTGTTTTCAAGCCTGGTCTCAGTGTTTGGCTTTGCAATCTTTTAAAATAGATCTGAGCATATAGATCTGTTTTTACTGTTATAAAACTTTCTATAATCAGGATGTTTATACTAATCCATGCCTTGCATTAAAGAAAAGTTAATGTCCATCTAAGATACATGGTGTATTCAAAAAGAGCATGCACTGCAGAAACTTGCAGTTGTCTCTGTGCAGCCTCTGTAGTCTTTCTGTCAATCTATATCAAAGCTTCTACTTGCTTTTTTACAGGATGAGTGCTTCTGTACTTTCATGCTTTTGGACGCTGCTAGTCTAGTATTCTGTATGAAGTTGCAGAGTTGGCCACTATTCTCGTACTAAGTTGTTTTTTCATATTTCTTAGCTGGTTTTAGCTGAGACTAAACCCTGATTAATCACTGTGACTGTGAAATGTTCCCTTTGCCAAGCATAGAGGTTAAATGCAGTCACATGTTTGTAATTGGAAGTGGTAAATAATCCCTTGGTATTTTAAAGACAACTTAGTTTATGGAAATGAACCAGTCTGCTGGTTAGGGTCACAGAACCATTTATCCTGCCTTGTTTTGGGTGAGACAAAATGAGTAGTCGTCTGCTGTGGATGAAGTACAGCTGACTTCAGTTTGGAAAGGCCTCATTGTTGCAAGGTGTAATGTGTCACTGACTGTTAGGAATAAGAAAATAAATGCAGAAAGGTGTTGCCTAGGGAGTCTGGCATTTCTGAAAGCTATGCTTATGTAGTTTGATTGGAAGGGAGTGAAGTAACTGAAAGAAACCATAATATAAACAGCATTTGCTGGAGTCCTTTCATAAACCAAAAAGTTAAACCCCCAAAAGTCCTTAGCAGCCAAAAAGTTTACTTTTGTAGAGTAATAGGGGTGGCAAGGACGAAGGACGTGGTCAGGTCCGTTCCCCTGGCCCAGTTACAGTTGTGTTGCTGGTTGTGCTCAATAGGGCTGTGGGGCAGGAGACTCCAGGCTTTTGTTTCCTTGCTTCCCTGCCCTTACTGCTACCAAGTCTCCCACCATATTCTCAGTCTCTCTTGTTGCCCATCTATAGTGTCTGGCAGGCCACAGGGAACATAGTTTCCTTCTATGAAACAGCCTTCTACATACCTGAAGTTTGTTACTGTTCCTGTTTCAGCCACTGCTTCTTCCTTAGTTACAATTCCAATTCTCTCCTGAGAGGTAACGTTTTCCAGAACAGGCCCCACTGTTTTCCTCCTGGGATTCACTGCTCCAGCCCTGCTTTCACTAGTGCTGTGTAGAGCTACACTAGTTCACGTGGCTTGTGTGCTGCACTGTGGTTTATGCCCCAGTATTGTGGTTTGGGTTTTCCTGCAGTAGCATATTTTTATCTCAGCCTGTGCTCCGAGACTCCCTTCTGTGCAAACTGTTTTGAAGAACAGCTTTGAAGTTGTTTCACCCTGCCCCCCCCCCCCCCCCCCCCCCCTTTTTTTTTATTTGTGTCATAAGCAAGAATTACATGCGTGTAAAATTCTGTGGTCTGGTCTACTAACTTTCATCCTCTATTACCGACAATAACTTCTCTGGCTTCTGTTGATCAATTTGAGCTCTGCTCTTGTCCAACCCACTTTCTGGTTGCGGATTCACTAGGTCAAGATTGCTCAGAACTTGAGAAATTTTTCTTTCTACAGCAGACCATTGCTGCCTGATCTTTGGGCTCTTTAGTCATCTTATGATTGCTTCCTGAATCCAATGTCTTTGCAAGCTTATGAAGATCAAGGTATGTGTAGCCTTTCTGAAGACAAGTCAAAAACTGTCATCTTAAATTGCTCTTCTTTAATGACGAACTAATTGAGGAGTTTTCTGTTTTAACCTGAAAGTTCTCTTTGAGGTTGAGACTTGCTTTCAACCCTGCATTGTTCCCATAGCCACAACTACCTGTGTGAGGAAGGCAGGTGTGTAGTACCTGCCCAAGCAGCTCAGAAATTCAGGAACAGGATTGAGGATGACAAAATCCTTGGAGCTAAATACATGTTTTGGCTGTCCAGGGCCCTTGCAAGGTACAGTGGCAGCTGGTTCTCACTTTTTGCATTGATGTGGTGGTGGCTAGGATGTGCTTCTGGGAGGTGGCTCTGAGTGAGTGAGTCCTGTGGCTGCACGAGTGTCTTTGTCACTGCCTGCCCTTCTGAGGGTGGGACAAATTCTGCTCATACTTGTGAAACAACGCTGCTGTGTGCAAACCAGTGAAAAACTAATGGGGCAGGAAGCAGAGCAAGGACAAGGGTGTATGTCTGCAGCCTAGGAGCTAAAGCAGACAAAGGATTTTTTGATAGTCTGGTTTAATTATGGTTCAGTGCCAGAACAAGCACAGAATTACATGTATCATTTCAGTAGTAAAGACAGGAACACATGGCTTCTCTTCCCAGCCGTTGAGCCTGTCACCAGTTAACCTGTACTTCAACAACAGTGAAATACATCTTGGCAGTTGTCTGTGAGATAGCAGGAGGAGCTGGAATGGCCAAAGGAGATGTCAAAGCTCCTCCTCTTCTAGTGTGCAAAGTGACAAGATTGTAGGCTATTAGAAAGATCATCTGCCTTGGATATGTGGGGTCTGTTTTGAGAAAGAAGCAGCAAAAGAAGGGTTTGCTTTGTCATGGAGAGTGGGTTTTGTCTCTCTTCCAGCAAGCATAAATAGGGATTTGGCCAGTTGTCAGTGACACCGCTTAAACCTCTCAAACGCAAATATAGTTGCTTGTATAACTAATATGCTTGTAAATCAGTCCCTGGTTTTGCTGTCTGGGATCTTAATTAGCCTTAGAAATTTTCTTCAGGGCTTTTATTACCAAAAAAATGTAGACAACTAAAGTGCCCTTACCCGCTTGGTGCCAGAAATTCAGTGCTTTCGGGTTTGTACTTGTTCCACTTATTGCTCAAGTGCATATAACTCAGCCAAATGCTGGTCCTGAGTAAAGTATAATTTGAAGGAGGCCAAAATGAAAATAATTTACAAATCAAGGTAATATATACGCTGAAATGTACGAAGAAAATATAGAAGATATTTCATAAAATACTTTGAGTTTATTTTTTGAATCATAACTTTAGAGGAGGTGAAGAAGTAAGAAGCAAGCTCAGAGAATGCCCTTTCTGTACCTTTGCTGTATTTTTCAAATACTTTTCTTACTTTGTGTTAGAGATGAGAGAGTGGAAACAGTACTTCTTTGATGCTTCTTGCTGTTGTAATTGAAATTTATTTTTAAAAATGGTACTTGAAAGAGATCTATATTGCCTATCCATAGGGTTTACATTTCTTTAGCAAGAGCTATACAGCAATAAAATTTTCTACAGGTATATGTATGGATCTACAAAATGTTGCTTTAAACATTTGGCTGTAAAGGCTTCATCTGTCTCCATCATATCACCTGCACCTATTTTTGTGAAGTAGCTTCTGGTGTTTCTTTGCATCAGGTATATGAAACGCTTTCCTAAATGAATAGTGACGCTGCGTTCAGTGCTGTGTAAGCACAAGGAGGTAATCTAAGCGCCCAAGAGCCAAACCATCATTTCTTAGGCACCCGGGGCAGCCCTTGGCTTCACTGGAAGCTTTGTTTGCAGGAATAATGCCCAATTGTGCTGTTTGGCGAGGGAAGTGTGCGTGTTTTTTGGCATGAAATCATGAAATATATATACTGGCATAAAAAAAAAATATATATAAAACTACACTATTTACAGATAAATGTAAACCAGGGTTTAAAGGCACCATGTGAAACACTGGGGGGCAAGAGCAACATAATGAACAGTGGGGAGATAGGAAAACATACAATGAGGGTTTTCCTCCCCCCACCCCCTTTTATTTTTCTTTTCCCTTTCCTGCTGGCAATCTCGGGGACCACGCTTATTCCACTGTCCTTTATCCGGGCTTCTTTTCAGCTACAAACCCATGAATTTATGTCATCAGACAGTATTAAACTTTTCTAAAGTTAAAAATTACCAAAATAGATTACTTAATAGGACCCAAATGCCTATCAGTCGTGATCTGGCAAAGAGCTGCACATCTTGAACCTGTTGGAAGTTTCCATGATGAACCCATCTCTGTTTTGTTTGTCTTTTAACAGCAATGTTAGTGCACTCAAGTAGAAAAGCAGGCCTTAGTTGTCTCTTTTTTTTCTTTTTTTTTTTCTTTCTTTTTTTTTTTTTTTCCGGCTGTAGCGACTTCTTGTTCCCTTCTCATCTCTTCCACCTTTCTGGCAGCAGATGGAGCCAGAAGCTCAGCTTTACACCCAGCAGTAAGCTCTGAGCTTAGAGTTTTTGGAGTTTGACTCCTGGGGGCTTGCTTTTGGTCTTTACTAATACCAAAACGTGACACAAACTTCAGTCTTCTCTCTGGGCGCTATCTCAGTGCGTAACTTGGGCTGTGTGCTCTTAGGGCTAGTCTTGTGTGAAGGGGGTGGTAGAAAGAATTCCTGTATCTCTAACATGGCAAATACCCAGTAATTCATAACTGTCAGCAGCTGAGTGATGGGGATGTAGGGGCAGCTGAGAAGGAAAAAATAAGAGGCTTTCCTACTCACAGCACTGAAGTAGAGCAAATCAGGAGGTGGAGGTCTGAGCCAAAATTTTAAACATTTCTTTAAACCTGGGAACTGTTTTCCCTGGGCCTCCCTGTGGTGCTTCAATCCAGATGAGAAGCTTAACCAGTTGGAGTTGCTGTATTTGTGCAGTAAAAAGAGGTGTTTTGCCGAACGTTCATTCAGCCCTCAGCAGGCAAAGCAGACAAGAAAAAAATGGTACTGGCACTATTAGGCAATTAAAAACCCCTAGCAGAAAGCTCACAAAATTACTGTGCTGATTGTCTTTTGGAAGGGGTCTTGGCATCTGCAGCAAATGCTTGAGAATGTTAACCTTGTGCATTGCTTCATCTGTGCAATCTGGGGGAGCTGGAGGGAGTTATCTGAGCCCCACGCGGTCAGGTTGCTCTGGCGGTCAAGGAGGAGCTGCTGACTTGGGCCATGGGTTAAAATGCTCCTTTGTTTTTTTTTTTTCTTTCCAATGCAAGTTACTGTGCTTTTATTTTCATCCCGGAGGCAGTGCCTTTTCACCCTGCAGCCCAGTGTGCTGAATGCTAAGGTGATACAGATAAGGGGTGACCATAAACAAGGGTCTTTGGTTGTTGTTTCCCTTGGTGCTCTTTGTCCCTCTGCTCAGGCTTGTTTGGAGAAATCTGAGCGGAAGACGGAGCTGTCCGGAAAATCCCCAGGCTGTTATCGGCACTAGTCTAAATAAATAAGGGAAGAAAGCAACTCGTTCTCATTCCTGTATAAAATCCTATTAATCTGCTATGATTTAGGCTGCGTAGAAAGCCCCTCAAGAGTATTGACCCTTTGCATGACTTGTAAACCAAACAAAGGCCTGGACCTTGGATGAACTCCCAGCCCGTCCTTGGAGTCTGACACATGGGAGACCTAATCCTCAAGCTAATACAGTCATTGGGAATAGCTGTGAAATGAGAAAGGGGAAAAGCTGGCCCAATTATACCCCTCAGCTTGAAATAACAGAAATAACCGTACGTAAGAGGGGGTAACTTACCTTCTAAACGCTCAGTTCCCCCTCTGCCACAGTTATTTCCAGCAGACACAGGCTGCCCTGCGGTGGATGAGTTGTGCCAGAGGCTAGTTTTATGCAAGAAATAAAACCGTGGTTCGGACCGACTGGCAGTGGCGTATCGTTCTCTCTGGCTCTCCTCGTTTGCTGGCAATACAGCCGACGCCTGGCCAAAATGGTTCAGGCCTCACAAGGATGCTGTGGGAGCTTCCTCAAAATTCAGGAATTGTCTTGAGATTGTTGGGTGAGGAGATGCACAGGGACGCTTCCCTTACCACTGCTACCGACTGCACCTATAGGTCCGTGTGTTGTGACAAGAGCGTCTGATTTCCAGTATTCCTCTATAACAGTTTTTCATCTTTTACCCTTAAGAACATCCACACATCATTAAATATGAATTACTTGCTATGGTGGAAGCATTTTTGAACAACATGCGAGTAACACAGCTTCTCCAAAAAGGACCTTCATTCATTTCCACCCTGACGGAGGCAGGATGGCTGGGGAAATAAAACGTGTGAAGGCTTTGGCTACTATCCTGCGCTGCAGCAAGCCACACCTTCTGCCACCAGCTGCACGGCAGCTCCTACCTTCTCTGGTGCTAAATGCTCATCTTTTTGAATAACAAGGGTAGGGCGAGACCCACAGGCACCCGCCTGCTCTGTCATAGCAGGTGGGAGCAGGAGCAGCTGTACTGATGCAGGAAGAACCCCCCGCTTTTACATACTGTATTGCAGTAGTTTAACACACCAGCCTCGGCTGGGACTAAACATCTAGCAGAAAATTATTAGCTGTATTGCATCACGGGTGCATAACCGCGTGTGGGTGGGTGAAGCCCCCTTTATTGGAAGTTACGTTGTTCACGGGGGCGGGAGGCCACGGCAGGAGTACCCAGCTCTGTTCCCTTTTTCTCTTCAGAAAAACTTCCAAAGACTCTGAACTTTGGCTGGTTGCTCTGGCCGAAGGAGCGGGACAGTGTTAACCGTTCTGTGGTCAGTTCCTCTTGGGGTGTCCGTAGCTGTTAATGCTTCATTAGCTACTCTGGTGAGGAAGGGGGTGATGGATCATCCCAGCTCACCGCGGGGGAGCTGGTGCCTGAGGAGCCATGGTGACCTGTGGGCAGTCACCCAGCTCTGTGCAGGATAGGTCCCACAGCCCTGCTGCTGAGCACAGCACCTTCTTCTATGGGACAAGGATAATGATAGAATCAGAGAACGGGTTGGGTTGGAGGGGACCTCAAAGCCCACCCAGTCCCACCCCGTGCCCCGGGCAGGGCCCCCTCCCCCCAGCCCAGGCTGCCCCCAGCCCCATCCAGCCTGGCCTTGAGCACTGCCAGGGATGGGGCACCCACAGCTGCTCTGGGCAGCCTGGGCCAGCGCCTCGCCGCCCTCACGGGGAACAATTTCTGCCTCACAGCTCATCTACATCTCCCCTCTCCCAGCTTAAGGCCATTCCCCCTTGGCCTGTCACCACGTGCCCACGTACAAAGCCCCTCTCCAGCTTCTTGCCGGCCCCTGTAGGTGCTGGGAGCTGCTCTAAGGTCTCCCCGGAGCCTTCTCCTCCCCAGGCTGAGCAGCCCCAGCTCTCCCAGCCCGGCGCCATAGCAGAGGGGCTCCAGCCCCCTGACCACCTCCGTGGCCTCTAGCCTCTCTCCAACGTACGTGCTTCCTTTCTGCTACTACATTTGACTGACCACAAGCTCTTGGGACATCAGCGAGTGACTGCTACTCTGAAGGTGCCCTATGATTGGCATGACAGGACCGTGATTTCTCCCCTGGCATCTAAGCAACACCATCATTTGAGTAGTCCCAATGTAAATGATGCCGATACACGTGCAACATCGCAAACTTGCATTGTACAAGGCAGAATATCATAGAAAAGAAAAAAAAGGACAGGGAAAACAATGCTGTTGTATGAGAAGCATTGCGCTGCTCTGTGTCCCTGCACCAGGCTGGCTGTCCCTGGGGGAGGCTGTGTGTGTGCATGGACCAGAGCCACGTCATCAGGACATTCTGTATTGTCTAGACTGCAATAAATGTCAGGCAGTTGGAGCACAAACACAGAGCCGTGGCCTTGCTGATACATTCCTTGATCTCTCCCTCTCTCATCTGCAGGAATAATTCCTTCACATCAAGGTTAAAGGCAGTGTGAGCAAAGGACTGCTATTTGCATGCAGTACGGGCTGTGAGCAAAAGAGCTCGGGTTTGAGCTCCCAGCTCTGAAGTTAACCTTCAAGAGCACGAAAATGAAAACAAGATTAAAGCCAAATCGGGCGGGCGTTCCTGTGCAGCCACTGCATTTGTAGCCGACGATACCTGCATCATTAAAGACATTAGGTGGGTGCAGAGTGGCCTTTCCAAGCGGAGCTGCTTCTTGCTAGCGAAGGAGCTAATGAAGGACATGATTTTCAAAGGCCCCGCTCTTTGTGGCACTGTGAAGATGAACTGGGACCCTGTAATGGGGCGTTTGCAGCTCCAATACCGCTACTTACGTCCAGAGGTGCGAGCCACAGGGATGCACGGCTGGTCATGAGGCAGCCTGGATGAATTTCATCCCTGGGAGGGAGGGCCCCTCGTGCACCCGTGGGTGCTTTCAGCTTTGTGGGTGTTTTTATTTTGTGGGCGAGGATTCCAGTCATCAGATGTTTCCAGGAGAGTCTCGAGGTGTTCCTGATGCCACTTGAAAGGGATGCTCACTGCAGCCTGGAGCCCTCACGGCGAGGGGCAAGCACTGTGGTGGGGGGCTGGGGAGCGCAGGGTGTGCAGAGGTGGGTGGCCACGGCTTTCTCCAAGCTGAAAGTCAACAGTTTGTAGCAGTTTGAGCGGGAACATTTTGGTTTAATCTAGTTCTCTGCCCATGCTATTCTTCTGCAGGCTAGTGGGTGGTCACATGCTAAACCAATAACAAGTAAATTAAAACCAAAAAGAAGGGCTGACAACCATGGTGGTGCCTGGGTCCTGCTTCCCCGTGTGGCACAACATCCCTTGTCTCATTATGGCTGGGCCAGCTGTGCCCTTGCAATCCTGCTGACGTTTCTTTGTGGCTAGAGCAACTGAGATCTCAATCCAGAAATGAACGTAAGATTGCTGAGCAGAGAGGGGGTAAGGTCTGGGGTGAAAACCAGCACTTTCAGAGAAGTACTGGTGCCAGCCTTGCCTTGTGAGAGAATTCTGAGGGTCTCCCTTGGCAGAGCTAAAATTTTGGATCTTTGGAGAACGTGCATTTGCATTTAAGGGAAGCTTGGAACGCGATCAATATCTAAAGAACAAAAAAGTAATGAGGATTTGAAAATGTGAAATAGCTGGGTGGGAGGAAGCGCAGCTAGCAGAGGTTGCACAAGAGTGATGAAGAAGCTTTGCAAGAACAGAAACAAAGCGCTGGCAGTGGCAGCAGGTCACAGAGCTCCTTTCAGCCGTGCTTTCCAGGCTAGTGCTCTCCCCAAATCTGGGAAGCCTCAAAAAATGCTCCTCCTCTGCCCAAGGGAGTCTGGGCCACCATCTCCCACTTCATGCCTTTCATGCCTCCATTCCTTGGTCTTATCACCCAGGCCTTGGAGTACAATTTATTCTCCTCTTAAAGATTTAGCACATGCCCCCTCACTCTTCTCAAGGCTAAATGATCCACATGTTGAACTGTTTCTGCCTGTGTTGTGTCTTCCAGTCCGCTCAGCGCTTCTGTGCTCTCTGTGGTGCTCTCTGTGGTGCTCTCTCCCCTTGCTGTGCTCCCAAAACTGGCTGCAGCCTTCAAATGAAGATTTTCCAGGGCTTACACAGAGCAGCAGCACACCTTCAAGAATGCTATTCTCATTATTTAGACGTCTGAGCTGGATATTTTCTTTCTTTTTTCTAACATTCTTTTACAACAGCATGACTCGCACCTTGCTGGTAACCTACGATAACCACCCGTGGCTGGTTATCTTTTGTCAATGCAATCGATTATTCCTGCCCAAGTGTCACACTTGTCACTTGCCCCTGCTGTCACGCCTTTCTCCAGTTTGTCAAATCTTGCTGAATTTTATCCCTGACAGTCTTCTACCTGCTGCCTGTCCTGGCTGTGCCAAGCTTAGCCTGCTCTGGGGGGCCAGGACAGCACCGCCCCACACCAGCGCCAGGGCAGACCCTCGCTCCATGCCGATGCCATTTCTCCAGGGAGCCGCTGGGAGCTGCCAACAGATTTATTTGCACCTGACTCTACCGCAGGTTCGTGCAGCCCACATTTTCGGAGCTTAGTTTTGAGAGCAGCAGCGAGAGCTTTCCCAATGCGAGGAAACACGATGACTGCTGCTTTTCCCTCGTTCACCAGTGCGGCCAGTCTGCTGGGGAAAGGACCAAAGTGGATTTGCATGATGCTTTCCTGATGCATCCATCATGCCTGCTAATCACTCGTGTGAGTGGGTGAGTGTTTTCGGAGTATCCCGTGCAGGGCTGAGGGGTGAGATGTCACGGTGGATTCGAATAGGCAATATTAAAATCATAGCAAAGCAGCCAGAAACTGGACAATTAAGTTCAGTCCATCTTGTGGATAGGAAGCTTTGAAATTCAAGTGGGAGAGCAGTCACTGAGAAAGAATGAAATCTATGAATAGAATGTGATCCCTGCTCATCACCAAGCTTCAAGCAGACGACGAACATTAAGAACACCCACACCAATGGGGTGGTGGTGGGGAACCACTGGCCCTTGGGCTTGCATGCCCCAGTCTCCATCTTACAGTTATTCCTGCGAGACAGTAATTGAAACAGCTGGTGGCGAAGGTGTGTCTCAGAAAATTAAAGCACGTTTTACTATTAAGCAGCAGCAGCAGCAGCAGAGGGTTTGCAGGTGGATGGGGCTGCTAGATCCCTGCTAGGTCCCTGCAGCTGCTGGGGCTCTTTAGCCTGCGCAGGTTGCATTAAGATATGGGTTGTTTTTTTCTGGCTGAGCTTCCCGCTGCTTCTGCAGCACCTCCTCCTCCTCCTCAGGTCCCAGATCTCTGTGTTGTCAGCAAGCTTGATTAGGGACAAGCTTTCCACTTCCTTCCTGCTCTTCGATAAAAGTTGAAAGCGGCACAAGACTGAGTCAAAGCCGATTGAAAGGGACCTGCTGATCACAGGTTTCTACAACAAAAGTGTTTGCTCAGTTAGCTGACCGTTCCCAAACCTGATTTCCATGCTGTATCGCACACGGCACCGCCTCGCTCCTCCCGGTGCACGCACCTGCTGTCATCCTGCACGATGCCCTGTTCCCCCTCCATTCCTCTTTGCATCCCCTGGCAGAGGGTGAGCGGGGAAGGGGAGCAGCACTGCCCATGGGCCACCCAGCGCTCCTGGGGTAACACAGTAAAGGCGCGTTTATCGAGGCTTCGGATAAAGGCTCAAAAGAGAATGCAATATTCAAAA